>NW_027477363.1:0-78714 GCF_051020955.1 Megalopta genalis | reverse complement strand
GATTTGAAGCTATACCTTCTACATCGCATTGATTTGAAGCTAAATCATGTGTTGTGCTTGGATTTGAATCTATAACTTCTACATCGCATTGATTTGAAGCTAAATCATGTGTTTCGTTTGGATTTGAAGCTAAACCTTCTACATCGCATTGATTTGCAGCTAAATCATGTGTTTTGCATGGATTTGATGCTAACTCGTTTGTTCCCCCTGCATTTGAAATTATATCAGTTATATCGCAAGTATCTGATGCTGAATCATTCGTTTCGCGTGGATTTGAAGCTAAGCCTTCTACTTCGCATGGATTTAAAGCTAAATCATTTGTTTCGCATGGATTTGAAGCTAAACCCTCTACATCGCATTGATTTGCAGCTAAATCATGTGTTTTGCATGGATTTGATGCTAACTCGTTTGTTCCCCCTGCATTTGAAATTATATCAGTTATATCGCAAGTATCTGATGCTGAATCATTCGTTTCGCGTGGATTTGAAGCTAAGCCTTCTACTTCGCATGGATTTAAAGCTAAATCATTTGTTTCGCATGGATTTGAAGCTAAACCCTCTACATCGCATTGATTTGCAGCTAAATCATGTGCTTCGTTTGGATTTGAAGCTAAACCTTCTACATCGCATTGATTTGCAGCTAAATCATGTGTTTCGCATGGAATTGATGCTAACTCGTTTGTTTCCCCTGCATTTGAAGCTATTTCAGTTTTATCGCAAGTATCTGATGCTAAATCATTTGTTTCGCATGGATTTGAAGCTAACCTTCTACATCGCAATGATTTGAATCTAAATCATGTGTTTTGCATGGATTTGATGCTAACTCGTTTGTTCCCCCTGCATTTGAAATTATATCAGTTATATCGCAAGTATCTGATGCTAAATCATTTGTTTCGCATGGATTTGAAGCTAAGCCATCTACATCGCATTGATTTGCAGCTAAATCATGTATTTCGCATGGATTTGATGCTAACTCGTTTGTTTCCCCTGCATTTGAAGCTATATCAGTTATATCGCCAGTATCTGATGTTAAATCATTTGTTTCGCATGGATTTGAAGCTAAACCTTCTACATCGCATTGATTTGAAGCTAAATCATGTGTTTCGCTTGGATTTGAAACTATACCTTCTACATCGCTTTGATTTGAAGCTAAGTCACGTGGTTTGCATGGATTTGATGCTCATTCGTTTGTTTCCCCTGCATTTGCAGCTATTTCAGTTATATCGCAAGTATCTGAGGCCAAATCATGTGTTTCGCTTGGATTTGAAGCTAAACCTTTTACATCGCATTGATTTGCAGCTAGATCATATGTTTTGCATGGTTTTGATGCTAACTCGTTTGTTTCCACTGCATTTGAAACTATATCGGTTATATCGCAAGTATCTGAAGCTAAATCATTTGTTTCCCATGGATTTGAAGCTAAACCATCTACATCGCATTGATTTGCAGCTAAATCATGTATTTCGCATGGATTTGATGCTAACTCGTTTGTTTCCCCTGCATTTGAAGCTATATCAGTTATATCGCCAGTATCTGATGTTAAATCATTTGTTTCGCATGGATTTGAAGCTAAACCTTCTACATCGCATTGATTTGAAGCTAAATCATGTGTTTCGCTTGGATTTGAAACTATACCTTCTACATCGCTTTGATTTGAAGCTAAGTCATGTGTTTTGCATGGATTTGATGCTCATTCGTTTGTTTCCCCTGCATTTGAAGCTATATCAGTTATATCGCCAGTATCTGATGCTAAATCATTTGTTTCGCATGGATTTGAAGCTAAACCTTCTACATCGTATCGATTTGAAGCTAAATGATATGTATAGCATGGATTTTGAAGCTACCCCGATTGATTCGTCTGCATTTGCAGCTATATCACATATATAACAAGTGCTTGAAGCTAAATCATTTGTTTCGCATGGATTTGAAGCTAAACCCTCTACATCGCATTGATTTGCAGCTAAATCATGTGTTTCGCATGGATTTGAAGCTAACTCGGTCGTTTCGCCTGCATTTGATGCTATATCACATATATCGCAAGTATCTGAAGCTAAATCATTTGTTTCGTATAGATTTGAAGCTATACCTTCTACATCGCATTGATTTGAAGCTAAATCATGTGTTGTGCTTGGATTTGAATCTATAACTTCTACATCGCATTGATTTGAAGCTAAATCATGTGTTTCGTTTGGATTTGAAGCTAAACCTTCTACATCGCATTGATTTGCAGCTAAATCATGTGATTTGCATGGATTTGATGCTAACTCGTTGGTTTCGCCTGCATTTGATGCTATATCACTTATATCGCAAGTATCTGAAGCTAAATCATTTGTTTCGTACAGATTTGAAGTTTAACCTTCTACAACGCATTGATTTGAAGCTAAATCATGTATTTTGCATGGATTTGAAGCTAACTCGTTAGTTTCGACTGCATTTGAAACAATATCAATGTATCGCAAGTATCTGAACCTAAATCATTTGTTTCGCATGGATTTGAAGCTAAGCCTTCTACTTCGCATGGATTTAAAGCGAAATGATGTGTACCGCATGGATTTTGAAGCTAACTCGTTTGATTCGTCTGCATTTCCTGCTATATCACTTATATCCCAAGTGTTTGTAGGTAAATCATTTGTTTCGCATGGATTTGAGGCTAATCCTTCTACATCGCATTGATTTGAAGCTAAATCAAGTGTTGCACTTGGATTTGAATCTATAACTTCTACATCGCATTGATTTGAAGCTAAATCATGTGTTTCGTTTGGATTTGAAGATATACCTTCTACACCGCTTTGATTTGCAGCTAAATCATGTGTTTCGCATGGATTTGAAGCTAAAACTTCTAAATCGCATTGATTTGAAGCTGAGTCATGTGATTCGCTGGGATTTGAAGCTAACTCGCTAGTTTCGCCTGCATTTGAAGCAATATCAATGTATCGCAAGTATCTGAACCTAAATCACTTGTTTCGCATGGATTTGAAGCTAAACCTTCTACATCGTATTGATTTGAAGCTGAATCATTTGTTTTGCATGGATTTGAAGCTAAGCCTACTACTTCGTGTCGATTTGAAGTTAAATGATATGTATCGCATGGATTTTGAAGCTTCCCGTTTGATTCGTCTGCATTTCCTGCTATATCACTTATATCCCAAGTGTTTGAAGCTAAATCATTTGTTTCGCATGGATTTTGAATCTAAACCTTCTACATCGCATTGATTTGAAGCTAAATCATGTGTTTTGCATGGATTTGATACTAACTCGTTTGTTTCTCCTGCATTTGAAGTTATGTCAGTTATATCGCAAGTATCTGATGATAAATCATTTGTTTCGCATGGATTTGAAGCTAAGCCTTCTACCTCGCATGGATTTAAAGCTAAATGATGTGTACCGCATGGATTTTGAAGCTAACTCGTTTGATTCGTCTGCATTTGATGCTACATCACTTATATCGCAAGCATCTGAACCTAAATCATTTGTTTCGCATGGATTTGAAGCTAAACCTTCTACATCGTATTGATTTGAAGCTGAATCATTTGTTTTGCATGGATTTGAAGCTAAGCCTACTACTTCGTGTTGATTTGAAGTTAAATGATATGTATCGCATGGATTTTGAAGCTTTCCCGTTTGATTCGTCTGCATTTCCTGCTATATCACTTATATCCCAAGTGTTTGTAGGTAAATCATTTGTTTCGCATGGATTTGAGGCTAAACCTTCTACATCGTATTGATTTGAAGCTAAATCATGTGTTGCGCTTGGATTTGAATCTATAACTTCTACATCGCATTGAATTGAAGCTAAATCATGTGTTTCGTTTGGATTTGAAGATATACCTTCTACATCGCTTTGATTTGAAGCTAAATCATGTGTTTTGCATGGAATTGATGCTAACTCGTTTGTTTCCCCTGCATTTGAAGCTATTTCGGTTATATCGCAAGTATGTGATGCTAAATCATTTGTCTCGCATGGATTTGTAGCTAAACCTTCTACATCGCATTGATTTGAAGCTAAATCATGTGTTGCGCTTGGATTTGAATCTATACTTTCTACATCGCATTGTTTTGAAGCGAAATCATGTGTTTCGTTTGGATTTGAAGATATACCTTGTACATCGCTTTGATTTGCAGCTAAATCATGTGTTTCGCATGGAATTGATGCTAACTCGTTTGTTTCCCCTGCATTTGAAGCTATTTCAGTTATATCGCAAGTATCTGATGCTAAATCATTTGTTTCGCATGGATTTGAAGCTAAGCCTTCTACTTCGTATCGATTTGAAGTTAAATGATATGTATCGCATGGATTTTGAAGCTTCCCCGTTTGATTCGTCTGCATTTCCTGCTATATCACTTATATCCCAAGTGTTTGTAGGTAAATCATTTGTTTCGCATGGATTTGAGGCTAAACCTTCTACATAGTTTTGATTTGAAGCTAAATCATGTGTTGCGCTTGGATTTGAATCTATAACTTCTACATCGCATTGATTTGAAGGTAAATCATGTGTTTCGTTTGGATTTGAAGATATACCTTCTACATCGCTTTGATTTGAAGCTAAGTCATGTGTTTTGCATGGAATTAATGCTAACTCGTTTGTTTCCCCTGCATTTGAAGCTATTTCGTTTATATCGCAAGTATCTGATGCTAAATCATTTGTTTCGCATGGATTTGAAGCTAAACCTTCTACATCGCATTGATTTGCAGCTAAATCATATGTTTTGCATGGTTTTGATGCTAACTCGTTTGTTTCCCCTGCATTTGAAGCCATTTCAGTTATATCGCAAGTATCTGAAGCTAAATCATTTGTTTCCCATGGATTTGAAGCTAAACCATCTACATCGCATTGATTTGCAGCTAAATCATGTATTTCGCATGGATTTGATGCTAACTCGTTTGTTTCCCCTGCATTTGAAGCTATATCAGTTATATCGCCAGTATCTGATGTTAAATCATTTGTTTCGCATGGATTTGAAGCTAAACCTTCTACATCGCATTGATTTGAAGCTAAATCATGTTTTTCGCTTGGATTAGAAACTATACCTCCTACATCGCTTTGATTTGAAGCTAAGTCATGTGTTTTGCATGGATTTGATGCTCATTCGTTTGTTTCCCCTGCATTTGAAGCTATTTCAGTTATATCGCAAGTATCTGAGGCCAAATCATGTGTTTCGCTTGGATTTGAAGCTAAACCTTCTACATCGCTTTGATTTGAAGCTAAATCATGCGTTTTGCATGGTTTAAATGCTAACTCGTTTGTTTCCCCTGCATTTGAAGCTATTTCAGTTTTATCGCAAGTATCTGATGCTAAATCATTTGTTTCGCATGGATTTGAAGCTAAGCCTACTACTTCGTGTCGATTTGAAGTTAAATGATATGTATCGCATGGATTTTGAAGCTTCCCCGTTTGAATCGTCTGCATTTAATGCTATATCACTTATATCCCAAGTGTTTGTAGGTAAATCATTTGTTTCGCATGGATTTGAGGCTAAACCTTCTACATCGTATTGATTTGAAACTAAATCATGTGTTGCGCTTGGATTTGAATCTATAACTTCTACATCGCATTGATTTGAAGCTAAATCATGTGTTTCGTTTGGATTTGAAGATATACCTTCTACATCGCTTTGATTTGAAGCTAAATCATGTGTTTTGCATGGAATTGATGCTAACTCGTTTGTTTCCCCTGCATTTGAAGCTATTTCGGTTATATCGCAAGTATATGATGCTAAATCATTTGTCTCGCATGGATTTGAAGCTAAACCTTCTACATCGCATTGATTTGAAGCTAAATCATGTGTTGCGCTTGGATTTGAATCTATACCTTCTACATCGCATTGATTTGAAGCTAAATCATGTGTTTCGTTTGGATTTGAAGATATACCTTGTACATCGCTTTGATTTGCAGCTAAATCATGTGTTTCGCATGGAATTGATGCTAACTCGTTTGTTTCCCCTGCATTTGAAGCTATTTCAGTTATATCGCAAGTATCTGATGCTAAATCATTTGTTTAGCATGGATTGAAGCTAAGCCTTCTACTTCGTATCGATTTGAAGTTAAATGATATGTATCGCATGGATTTTGAAGCTTCCCGTTTGATTCGTCTGCATTTCCTGCTATATCACTTATATCCCAAGTGTTTGTAGGTAAATCATTTGTTTCGCATGGATTTGAGGCTAAACCTTCTACATCGTATTGATTTGAAGCTAAATCATGTGTTGCGCTTGGATTTGAATCTATAACTTCTACATCGCATTGATTTGCAGCTAAATCATGTGTTTCGCATGGAATTGATGCTAACTCGTTTGTTTCCCCTGCATTTGAAGCTATTTCAGTTATATCGCAAGTATCTGATGCTAAATCATTTGTTTCGCATGGATTTGAAGCTAAGCCTTCTACTTCGTATCGATTTGAAGTTAAATGATATGTATCGCATGGATTTTGAAGCTTCCCCGTTTGATTCGTCTGCATTTCCTGCTATATCACTTATATCCCAAGTGTTTGTAGGTAAATCATTTGTTTCGCATGGTATTGAGGCTAAACCTTCTACATAGTTTTGATTTGAAGCTAAATCATGTGTTGCGCTTGGATTTGAATCTATAACTTCTACATCGCATTGATTTGAAGCTAAATCATGTGTTCGTTTGGATTTGAATATATACCTTCTACATCGCTTTGATTTGAAGCTAAATCATGTGTTTTGCATGGAATTAAAGCTAACTCGTTTGTTTCCCCTGCATTTGAAGCTATTTCGTTTATATCGCAAGTGTTTGAAGCTAAATCATTTGTTTCGCATGGATATGAAGCTAAACCTTCTACATCGCATTGATTTGAAGCTAAATCATGTGTTTCGCTTGGATTTGAAGCTATACCTTCTACATCGCATTGATTTGCAGCTAAATCATGTGTTTCGCATGGATTTGAAGCTAACTCGGTCGTTTCGCCTGCATTTGATGCTATATCACTTATATCGCAAGTATCTGAAGCTAAATCATTTGTATCGTATAGATTTGAAGTTTAACCTTCTACATCGCATTGATTTGAAGCTAAATCATGTATCTTGCATGGATTTGAAGCTAACTCGTTAGTTTCGACTGCATTTGATGCAATATCAATGTATCGCAAGTATCTCAACCTAAATCATTTGTTTCGCATGGATTTGAAGCTAACTCGTTCGCTTCGCCTGCATTTGTTGCTATATCACTTATATCGCAAGTGTTTGAAGCTAAATCATTTGTTTCGCATGGATTTGAAGCTAAACCTTCTACATCGCATTGATTTGAAGCTAAAACATGTGTTTCGCTTGGATTTGAAGCTATACCTTCTACATCGCATTGATTTGCAGCTAAATCATGTGTTTCGCATGGATTTGAAGCTAACTCGGTCGTTTCGCCTGCATTTGATGCTATATCACTTATATCGCAAGTATCTGAAGCGAAATCAATTGTTTCGTATAGATTTGAAGTTGAACCTTCTACATCGCATTGATTTGAAGCTAAATCATGTATTTCGCATGGATTTGATGCTAACTCGTTTGTTTCCCCTGCATTTGAAGCTATATCAGTTATATCGCCAGTATCTGATGCTAAATCATTTGTTTCATATAGATTTGAAGTTTAACCTTCTACATCGCATTGATTTGAAGCTAAATCATGTGTTGCGCTTGGATTTGAAGCTAACTCGTTAGTTTCGCCTGCATTTGAAGCAATATCAATGTATCGCAAGTATCTGAAGCTAAATCATTTGTTTCCCATGGATTTGAAGCTAAACCATCTACAACGCATTGATTTGCAGCTAAATCATGTATTTCGCATGGATTTGATGCTAACTCGTTTGTTTCCCCTGCATTTGAAGCTATATCAGTTATATCGCCAGTATCTGATGTTAAATCATTTGTTTCGCATGGATTGAAGCTAAACCTTCTACATCGTATCGATTTGAAGCTAAATGATATGTATAGCATGGATTTTGAAGCTACCCCGTTTGATTCGTCTGCATTTGCAGCTATATCACTTATATCACAAGTGCTTGAAGCTAAATCATTTGTTTCGCATGGATTTGAAGCTAAACCCTCTACATCGCATTGATTTGCAGCTAAATCATGTGTTTCGCATGGATTTGAAGCTAACTCGGTCGTTTCGCCTGCATTTGATGCTATATCACTTATATCGCAAGTATCTGAAGCTAAATCATTTGTATCGTATAGATTTGAAGTTTAACCTTCTACATCGCATTGATTTGAAGCTAAATCATGTATTTTGCATGGATTTGAAGCTAACTCGTTAGTTTCGACTGCATTTGATGCAATATCAATGTATCGCAAGTATCTCAACCTAAATCATTTGTTTCGCATGGATTTGAAGCTAAGTCTTCTACTTCGCATGAATTTAAAGCGAAATGATGTGTATCGCATGGATTTTGAAGCTAACTCGTTTGATTTGTCTGCATTTGAAGCTATATCAGTTATATCGCAAGTATCTGATCCTAAATCATGTGTTTCGCATGGATTTGAAGCTAACTCGGTCGTTTCGCCTGCATTTGATGCTATATCACTTATATCGCAAGTATCTGAAGCGAAATCAATTGTTTCGTATAGATTTGAAGTTGAACCTTCTACATCGCATTGATTTGAAGCTAAATCATGTATTTCGCATGGATTTGATGCTAACTCGTTTGTTTCCCCTGCATTGAAGCTATATCAGTTATATCGCCAGTATCTGATGCTAAATCATTTGTTTCATATAGATTTGAAGTTTAACCTTCTACATCGCATTGATTTGAAGCTAAATCATGTGTTGCGCTTGGATTTGAAGCTAACTCGTTAGTTTCGCCTGCATTTGAAGCAATATCAATGTATCGCAAGTATCTGAAGCTAAATCATTTGTTTCCCATGGATTTGAAGCTAAACCATCTACAACGCATTGATTTGCAGCTAAATCATGTATTTCGCATGGATTTGATGCTAACTCGTTTGTTTCCCCTGCATTTGAAGCTATATCAGTTATATCGCCAGTATCTGATGTTAAATCATTTGTTTCGCATGGATTTGAAGCTAAACCTTCTACATCGTATCGATTTGAAGCTAAATGATATGTATAGCATGGATTTTGAAGCTACCCGTTTGATTCGTCTGCATTTGCAGCTATATCACTTATATCACAAGTGCTTGAAGCTAAATCATTTGTTTCGCATGGATTTGAAGCTAAACCCTCTACATCGCATTGATTTGCAGCTAAATCATGTGTTTCGCATGGATTTGAAGCTAACTCGGTCGTTTCGCCTGCATTTGATGCTATATCACTTATATCGCAAGTATCTGAAGCTAAATCATTTGTATCGTATAGATTTGAAGTTTAACCTTCTACATCGCATTGATTTGAAGCTAAATCATGTATTTTGCATGGATTTGAAGCTAACTCGTTAGTTTCGACTGCATTTGATGCAATATCAATGTATCGCAAGTATCTCAACCTAAATCATTTGTTTCGCATGGATTTGAAGCTAAGTCTTCTACTTCGCATGAATTTAAAGCGAAATGATGTGTATCGCATGGATTTTGAAGCTAACTCGTTTGATTTGTCTGCATTTGAAGCTATATCAGTTATATCGCAAGTATCTGATCCTAAATCATTTGTTTCTCACGGATTTGAAGCTAACTCGTTCGCTTCGCCTGCATTTGTTGCTATATCACTTATATCGCAAGTGTTTGAAGCTAAATCATTTGTTTCGCATGGATTTGAAGCTAAACCTTCTACATCGCATTGATTTGAAGCTAAAACATGTGTTTTCGCTTGGATTTGAAGCTATACCGTCTACATCGCATTGATTTGCAGCTAAATCATGTGTTTCGCATGGATTTGAAGCTAACTCGGTCGTTTCGCCTGCATTTGATGCTATATCACTTATATCGCAAGTATCTGAAGCGAAATCAATTGTTTCGTATAGATTTGAAGTTGAACCTTCTACATCGCATTGATTTGAAGCTAAATCATGTATTTCGCATGGATTTGATGCTAACTCGTTTGTTTCCCCTGCATTTGAAGCTATATCAGTTATATCGCCAGTATCTGATGCTAAATCATTTGTTTCGTATAGATTTGAAGTTTAACCTTCTACATCGCATTGATTTGAAGCTAAATCATGTGTTGCGCTTGGATTTGAAGCTAACTCGTTAGTTTCGCCTGCATTTGTAGCAATATCAATGTATCGCAAGTATCTGAAGCTAAATCATTTGTTTCCCATGGATTTGAAGCTAAACCATCTACAACGCATTGATTTGCAGCTAAATCATGTATTTCGCATGGATTTGATGCTAACTCGTTTGTTTCCCCTGCATTTGAAGCTATATCAGTTATATCGCCAGTATCTGATGTTAAATCATTTGTTTCGCATGGATTTGAAGCTAAACCTTCTACATCGCATTGATTTGCAGCTAAATCATGTGTTTTGCATGGATTTGATGCTAACTCGTTTGTTCCCCCTGCATTTGAAATTATATCAGTTATATCGCAAGTATCTGATGCTAAATCATTCGTTTCGCGTGGATTTGAAGCTAAGCCTTCTACTTCGCATGGATTTAAAGCTAAATCATTTGTTTCGCATGGATTTGAAGCTAAACCCTCTACATCGCATTGATTTGCAGCTAAATCATCTGTTTCGCATTGATTTGAAGCTAACTCGGTCGTTTCCCCTGCATTTGATTCTATATCACTTATATCGCAAGTATCTGAAGCTAAATCATTTGTTTCGTATAGATTTGAACTTTAACCTTCTACATCGCATTGATTTGAAGCTAAATCATGTGTTGCGCTTGGATTTCAATCTATACCTTCTACATCGCATTGATTTGAAGCTAAATCATGTGCTTCGTTTGGATTTGAAGCTAAACCTTCTACATCGCATTGATTTGCAGCTAAATCATGTGTTTCGCATGGAATTGATGCTAACTCGTTTGTTTCCCCTGCATTTGAAGCTATTTCAGTTTTATCGCAAGTATCTGATGCTAAATCATTTGTTTCGCATGGATTTGAAGCTAAACCTTCTACATCGCATTGATTTGAATCTAAATCATGTGTTTTGCATGGATTTGATGCTAACTCGTTTGTTCCCCCTGCATTTGAAATTATATCAGTTATATCGCAAGTATCTGATGCTAAATCATTTGTTTCGCATGGATTTGAAGCTAAGCCATCTACATCGCATTGATTTGTAGCTAAATCATGTGTTTTGCATGGATTCGATGCTAACTCGTTTGTTTCCCTGCATTTGAAGCTATATCAGTTATATCGCCAGTATCTGATGCTGAATCATTTGTTTCGCATGGATTTGAAGCTAAACCTTCTACATCGCATTGATTTGAAGCTAAATCATGTGTTGCGCTTGGATTTCAATCTATACTTTCTACATCGCATTGTTTTGAAGCTAAATCATGTGTTTCGTTTGGATTTGAACATATACCTTGTACATCGCTTTGATTTGCAGCTAAATCATGTGTTTCGCATGGAATTGATGCTAACTCGTTTGTTTCCCCTGCATTTGAAGCTATTTCAGTTATATCGCCAGTATCTGATGTTAAATCATTTGTTTCGCATGGATTTGAAGCTAAACCTTCTACATCGCATTGATTTGAAGCTAAATCATGTGTTTCGCTTGGATTTGAAACTATACCTTCTACATCGCTTTGATTTGAAGCTAAGTCAT
The DNA here is from genome assembly GCF_051020955.1 of Megalopta genalis. Taxonomy (NCBI): domain Eukaryota; kingdom Metazoa; phylum Arthropoda; class Insecta; order Hymenoptera; family Halictidae; genus Megalopta; species Megalopta genalis. The sequence goes on along the minus strand of NW_027477363.1, from coordinate 67,028 downwards.
GTGGTTTGCATGGATTTGATGCTCATTCGTTTGTTTCCCCTGCATTTGCAGCTATTTCAGTTATATCGCAAGTATCTGATGCTAAATCATTTGTTTCGCATGGATTTGAAGCTAAGCCTTCTACTTCGTATCGATTTGAAGTTAAATGATATGTATCGCATGGATTTTGAAGCTTCCCCGTTTGATTCGTCTGCATTTCCTGCTATATCACTTATATCCCAAGTGTTTGTAGGTAAATCATTTGTTTCGCATGGTATTTAGGCTAAACCTTCTACATAGTTTTGATTTGAAGCTAAATCATGTGTTGCGCTTGGATTTGAATCTATAACTTCTACATCGCATTGATTTGAAGCTAAATCATATGTTTCGTTTGGATTTGAAGATATACCTTCTACATCGCATTGATTTGAAGCTAAATCATGTATTTTGCATGGATTTGAAGCTAACTCGTTAGTTTTGACTGCATTTGATGCAATATCAATGTATCGCAAGTATCTCAACCTAAATCATTTGTTTCACATGGATTTGAAGCTAGGTCTTCTACTTCGCATGAATTTAAAGCGAAATGATGTGTATCGCATGGATTTGAAGCTAACTCGTTTGATTTGTCTGCATTTGAAGCTATATCAGTTATATCGCAAGTATCTGATCCTAAATCATTTGTTTCGCACGGATTTGAAGCTATACTTTCTACATCGCATTGATTTGCAGCTAAATCATGTGTTTCGCATAGATTTGAAGCTAACTCGGTCGTTTCGCCTGCATTTGATGCTATATCACTTATATCGCAAGTATCTGAAGCGAAATCAATTGTTTCGTATAGATTTGAAGTTTAACCTTCTACATCTCATTGATTTGAAGCTAAATCATGTATTTCGCATGGATTTGATGCTAACTCGTTTGTTTCCCCTGCATTTGAAGCTATATCAGTTATATCGCCAGTATCTGATGTTAAATGATTTGTTTCGCATGGATTTGAAGCTAAACCTTCTACATCGCGTTGATTTGCAGCTAAATCATGTGTTTTGCATGGATTTGATGCTAACTCGTTTGTTCCCCCTGCATTTGAAATTATATCAGTTATATCGCAAGTATCTGATGCTGAATCATTCGTTTCGCGTGGATTTGAAGCTAAGCCTTCTACTTCGCATGGATTTAAAGCTAAATCATTTGTTTCCCATGGATTTGAAGCTAAACCCTCTACATCGCATTGATTTGCAGCTAAATCATGTGCTTCGTTTGGATTTGAAGCTAAACCTTCTACATCGCATTGATTTGCAGCTAAATCATGTGTTTCGCATGGAATTGATGCTAACTCGTTTGCTTCCCCTGCATTTGAAGCTATATCAGTTATATCGCCAGTATCTGATGCTAAATCATTTGTTTCGCATGGATTTGAAGCTAAACCTTCTACATCGTATCGATTTGAAGCTAAATGATATGTATAGCATGGATTTTGAAGCTACCCCGTTTGATTCGTCTGCATTTGCAGCTATATCACTTATATCACAAGTGCTTGAAGCTAAATCATTTGTTTCGCATGGATTTGAAGCTAAGCCTTCTACTTCGTATCGATTTGAAGTTAAATGATATGTATCACATGGATTTTGAAGCTTCCCCGTTTGATTCGTCTGCATTTCCTGCTATATCACTTATATCCCAAGTGTTTGTAGGGAAATCATTTGTTTCGCATGGATTTGAGGCTAAACCTTCTACATCGTATTGATTTGAAACTAATCATGTGTTGCGCTTGGATTTGAATCTATAACTTCTACATCGCATTGATTTGAAGCTAAATCATGTGTTTCGCTTGGATTTGAAGCTATACCTTCTACATCGCATTGATTTGCAGCTAAATCATGTGTTTCGCATGGATTTGAAGCTAACTCGGTCGTTTCGCCTGCATTTGATGCTATATCACTTATATCGCAAGTATCTGAAGCTAAATCATTTGTATCGTATAGATTTGAAGTTTAACCTTCTACATCGCATTGATTTGAAGCTAAATCATGTATTTTGCATGGATTTGAAGCTAACTCGTTAGTTTCGACTGCATTTGATGCAATATCAATGTATCGCAAGTATCTCAACCTAAATCATTTGTTTCGCATGGATTTGAAGCTAAGTCTTCTACTTCGCATGAATTTAAAGCGAAATGATGTGTATCGCATGGATTTTGAAGCTAACTCGTTTGATTTGTCTGCATTTGAAGCTATATCAGTTATATCGCAAGTATCTGATCCTAAATCATTTGTTTCTCACGGATTTGAAGCTAACTCGTTCGCTTCGCCTGCATTTGTTGCTATATCACTTATATCGCAAGTGTTTGAAGCTAAATCATTTGTTTCGCATGGATTTGAAGCTAAACCTTCTACATCGCATTGATTTGAAGCTAAAACATGTGTTTCGCTTGGATTTGAAGCTATACCTTCTACATCGCATTGATTTGCAGCTAAATCATGTGTTTCGCATGGATTTGAAGCTAACTCGGTCGTTTCGCCTGCATTTGATGCTATATCACTTATATCGCAAGTATCTGAAGCGAAATCAATTGTTTCGTATAGATTTGAAGTTGAACCTTCTACATCGCATTGATTTGAAGCTAAATCATGTATTTCGCATGGATTTGATGCTAACTCGTTTGTTTCCCCTGCATTTGAAGCTATATCAGTTATATCGCCAGTATCTGATGCTAAATCATTTGTTTCGTATAGATTTGAAGTTTAACCTTCTACATCGCATTGATTTGAAGCTAAATCATGTGTTGCGCTTGGATTTGAAGCTAACTCGTTAGTTTCGCCTGCATTTGAAGCAATATCAATGTATCGCAAGTATCTGAAGCTAAATCATTTGTTTCCCATGGATTTGAAGCTAAACCAAATACAACGCATTGATTTGCAGGTAAATCATGTATTTCGCATGGATTTGATGCTAACTCGTTTGATTTGTCTGCATTTGAAGCTATATCAGTTATATCGCAAGTATCTGATCCTAAATCATTTGTTTCTCACGGATTTGAAGCTAACTCGTTCGCTTCGCCTGCATTTGTTGCTATATCACTTATATCGCAAGTGTTTGAAGCTAAATCATTTGTTTCGCATGGATTTGAAGCTAAACCTTCTACATCGCATTGATTTGAAGCTAAAACATGTGTTTCGCTTGGATTTGAAGCTATACCGTCTACATCGCATTGATTTGCAGCTAAATCATGTGTTTCGCATGGATTTGAAGCTAACTCGGTCGTTTCGCCTGCATTTGATGCTATATCACTTATATCGCAAGTATCTGAAGCGAAATCAATTGTTTCGTATAGATTTGAAGTTGAACCTTCTACATCGCATTGATTTGAAGCTAAATCATGTATTTCGCATGGATTTGATGCTAACTCGTTTGTTTCCCCTGCATTTGAAGCTATATCAGTTATATCGCCAGTATCTGATGCTAAATCATTTGTTTCGTATAGATTTGAAGTTTAACCTTCTACATCGCATTGATTTGAAGCTAAATCATGTGTTGCGCTTGGATTTGAAGCTAACTCGTTAGTTTCGCCTGCATTTGTAGCAATATCAATGTATCGCAAGTATCTGAAGCTAAATCATTTGTTTCCCATGGATTTGAAGCTAAACCATCTACAACGCATTGATTTGCAGCTAAATCATGTATTTCGCATGGATTTGATGCTAACTCGTTTGTTTCCCCTGCATTTGAAGCTATATCAGTTATATCGCCAGTATCTGATGTTAAATCATTTGTTTCGCATGGATTTGAAGCTAAACCTTCTACATCGCATTGATTTGCAGCTAAATCATGTGTTTCGCATGGATTTGATGCTAACTCGTTTGTTCCCCCTGCATTTGAAATTATATCAGTTATATCGCAAGTATCTGATGCTAAATCATTCGTTTCGCGTGGATTTGAAGCTAAGCCTTCTACTTCGCATGGATTTAAAGCTAAATCATTTGTTTCGCATGGATTTGAAGCTAAACCCTCTACATCGCATTGATTTGCAGCTAAATCATGTGTTTCGCATTGATTTGAAGCTAACTCGGTCGTTTCCCCTGCATTTGATTCTATATCACTTATATCGCAAGTATCTGAAGCTAAATCATTTGTTTCGTATAGATTTGAACTTTAACCTTCTACATCGCATTGATTTGAAGCTAAATCATGTGTTGCGCTTGGATTTCAATCTATACCTTCTACATCGCATTGATTTGAAGCTAAATCATGTGCTTCGTTTGGATTTGAAGCTAAACCTTCTACATCGCATTGATTTGCAGCTAAATCATGTGTTTCGCATGGAATTGATGCTAACTCGTTTGCTTCCCCTGCATTTGAAGCTATTTCAGTTTTTATCGCAAGTATCTGATGCTAAATCATTTGTTTCGCATGGATTTGAAGCTAAACCTTCTACATCGCATTGATTTGAATCTAAATCATGTGTTTTGCATGGATTTGATGCTAACTCGTTTGTTCCCCCTGCATTTGAAATTATATCAGTTATATCGCAAGTATCTGATGCTAAATCATTTGTTTCGCATGGATTTGAAGCTAAGCCATCTACATCGCATTCATTTGCAGCTAAATCATGTATTTCGCGTGGATTTGATGCTAACTCGTTTGTTTCCCCTGCATTTGAAGCTATATCAGTTATATCGCCAGTATCTGATGTTAAATCATTTGTTTCGCATGGATTTGAAGCTAAACCTTCTACATCGCATTGATTTGAAGCTAAATCATGTGTTTCGCTTGGATTTGAAACTATACCTTCTACATCGCTTTGATTGAAGCTAAGTCACGTGGTTTGCATGGATTTGATGCTCATTCGTTTGTTTCCCCTGCATTTGCAGCTATTTCAGTTATATCGCAAGTATCTGAGGCCAAATCATGTGTTTCGCTTGGATTTGAAGCTAAACCTTTTACATCGCATTGATTTGCAGCTAGATCATATGTTTTGCATGGTTTTGATGCTAACTCGTTTGTTTCCACTGCATTTGAAACTATATCGGTTATATCGCAAGTATCTGAAGCTAAATCATTTGTTTCCCATGGATTTGAAGCTAAACCATCTACATCGCATTGATTTGCAGCTAAATCATGTATTTCGCATGGATTTGATGCTAACTCGTTTGTTTCCCCTGCATTTGAAGCTATATCAGTTATATCGCCAGTATCTGATGTTAAATCATTTGTTTCGCATGGATTTGAAGCTAAACCTTCTACATCGCATTGATTTGAAGCTAAATCATGTGTTTCGCTTGGATTTGAAACTATACCTTCTACATCGCTTTGATTTGAAGCTAAGTCATGTGGTTTGCATGGATTTGATGCTCATTCGTTTGTTTCCCCTGCATTTGCAGCTATTTCAGTTATATCGCAAGTATCTGATGCTAAATCATTTGTTTCGCATGGATTTGAAGCTAAGCCTTCTACTTCGTATCGATTTGAAGTTAAATGATATGTATCGCATGGATTTTGAAGCTTCCCCGTTTGATTCGTCTGCATTTCCTGCTATATCACTTATATCCCAAGTGTTTGTAGGTAAATCATTTGTTTCGCATGGTATTTAGGCTAAACCTTCTACATAGTTTTGATTTGAAGCTAAATCATGTGTTGCGCTTGGATTTGAATCTATAACTTCTACATCGCATTGATTTGAAGCTAAATCATATGTTTCGTTTGGATTTGAAGATATACCTTCTACATCGCATTGATTTGAAGCTAAATCATGTATTTTGCATGGATTTGAAGCTAACTCGTTAGTTTTGACTGCATTTGATGCAATATCAATGTATCGCAAGTATCTCAACCTAAATCATTTGTTTCGCATGGATTTGAAGCTAAGTCTTCTACTTCGCATGAATTTAAAGCGAAATGATGTGTATCGCATGGATTTTGAAGCTAACTCGTTTGATTTGTCTGCATTTGAAGCTATATCAGTTATATCGCAAGTATCTGATCCTAATCATTTGTTTCGCACGGATTTGAAGCTATACTTTCTACATCGCATTGATTTGCAGCTAAATCATGTGTTTCGCATAGATTTGAAGCTAACTCGGTCGTTTCGCCTGCATTTGATGCTATATCACTTATATCGCAAGTATCTGAAGCGAAATCAATTGTTTCGTATAGATTTGAAGTTTAACCTTCTACATCTCATTGATTTGAAGCTAAATCATGTATTTCGCATGGATTTGATGCTAACTCGTTTGTTTCCCCTGCATTTGAAGCTATATCAGTTATATCGCCAGTATCTGATGTTAAATCATTTGTTTCGCATGGATTTGAAGCTAAACCTTCTACATCGCGTTGATTTGCAGCTAAATCATGTGTTTTGCATGGATTTGATGCTAACTCGTTTGTTCCCCTGCATTTGAAATTATATCAGTTATATCGCAAGTATCTGATGCTGAATCATTCGTTTCGCGTGGATTTGAAGCTAAGCCTTCTACTTCGCATGGATTTAAAGCTAAATCATTTGTTTCCCATGGATTTGAAGCTAAACCCTCTACATCGCATTGATTTGCAGCTAAATCATGTGCTTCGTTTGGATTTGAAGCTAAACCTTCTACATCGCATTGATTTGCAGCTAAATCATGTGTTTCGCATGGAATTGATGCTAACTCGTTTGCTTCCCCTGCATTTGAAGCTATATCAGTTATATCGCCAGTATCTGATGCTAAATCATTTGTTTCGCATGGATTTGAAGCTAAACCTTCTACATCGTATCGATTTGAAGCTAAATGATATGTATAGCATGGATTTTGAAGCTACCCGTTTGATTCGTCTGCATTTGCAGCTATATCACTTATATCACAAGTGCTTGAAGCTAAATCATTTGTTTCGCATGGATTTGAAGCTAAGCCTTCTACTTCGTATCGATTTGAAGTTAAATGATATGTATCACATGGATTTTGAAGCTTCCCCGTTTGATTCGTCAGCATTTCCTGCTATATCACTTATATCCCAAGTGTTTGTAGGGAAATCATTTGTTTCGCATGGATTTGAGGCTAAACCTTCTACATCGTATTGATTTGAAACTAAATCATGTGTTGCGCTTGGATTTGAATCTATAACTTCTACATCGCATTGATTTGAAGCTAAATCATGTGTTTCGCTTGGATTTGAAGCTATACCTTCTACATCGCATTGATTGCAGCTAAATCATGTGTTTCGCATGGATTTGAAGCTAACTCGGTCGTTTCGCCTGCATTTGATGCTATATCACTTATATCGCAAGTATCTGAAGCTAAATCATTTGTATCGTATAGATTTGAAGTTTAACCTTCTACATCGCATTGATTTGAAGCTAAATCATGTATTTTGCATGGATTTGAAGCTAACTCGTTAGTTTCGACTGCATTTGATGCAATATCAATGTATCGCAAGTATCTCAACCTAAATCATTTGTTTCGCATGGATTTGAAGCTAAGTCTTCTACTTCGCATGAATTTAAAGCGAAATGATGTGTATCGCATGGATTTTGAAGCTAACTCGTTTGATTTGTCTGCATTTGAAGCTATATCAGTTATATCGCAAGTATCTGATCCTAAATCATTTGTTTCTCACGGATTTGAAGCTAACTCGTTCGCTTCGCCTGCATTTGTTGCTATATCACTTATATCGCAAGTGTTTGAAGCTAAATCATTTGTTTCGCATGGATTTGAAGCTAAACCTTCTACATCGCATTGATTTGAAGCTAAAACATGTGTTTCGCTTGGATTTGAAGCTATACCTTCTACATCGCATTGATTTGCAGCTAAATCATGTGTTTCGCATGGATTTGAAGCTAACTCGGTCGTTTCGCCTGCATTTGATGCTATATCACTTATATCGCAAGTATCTGAAGCGAAATCAATTGTTTCGTATAGATTTGAAGTTGAACCTTCTACATCGCATTGATTTGAAGCTAAATCATGTATTTCGCATGGATTTGATGCTAACTCGTTTGTTTCCCCTGCATTTGAAGCTATATCAGTTATATCGCCAGTATCTGATGCTAAATCATTTGTTTCGTATAGATTTGAAGTTTAACCTTCTACATCGCATTGATTTGAAGCTAAATCATGTGTTGCGCTTGGATTTGAAGCTAACTCGTTAGTTTCGCCTGCATTTGAAGCAATATCAATGTATCGCAAGTATCTGAAGCTAAATCATTTGTTTCCCATGGATTTGAAGCTAAACCAAATACAACGCATTGATTTGCAGGTAAATCATGTATTTCACATGGATTTGATGCTAACTCGTTTGTTTCCCCTGCATTTGAAGCTATATCAGTTATATCGCCAGTATCTGATGTTAAATCATTTGTTTCGCATGGATTTGAAGCTAAACCTTCTACATCGCATTGATTTGCAGCTAAATCATGTGTTTTGCATGGATTTGATGCCAACTCGTTTGTTCCCCCTGCATTTGAAATTATATCAGTTATATCGCAAGTATCTGATGCTAAATCATTCGTTTCGCGTGGATTTGAAGCTAAGCCTTCTACTTCGCATGGATTTAAAGCTAAATCATTTGTTTCGCATGGATTTGAAGCTAAACCCTCTACATCGCATTGATTTGCAGCTAAATCATGTGTTTCGCATTGATTTGAAGCTAACTCGGTCGTTTCCCCTGCATTTGATTCTATATCACTTATATCGCAAGTATCTGAAGCTAAATCATTTGTTTCGTATAGATTTGAACTTTAACCTTCTACATCGCATTGATTTGAAGCTAAATCATGTGTTGCGCTTGGATTTCAATCTATACCTTCTACATCGCATTGATTTGAAGCTAAATCATGTGCTTCGTTTGGATTTGAAGCTAAACCTTCTACACCGCTTTGATTTGCAGCTAAATCATGTGTTTCGCATGGATTTGAAGCTAAAACTTCTAAATCGCATTGATTTGAAGCTAAGTCATGTGATTCGCTTGGCTTTGAAGCTAACTCGTTTGTTTCGTCTGCATTTGAAGCTATATCACTTATATCCCAAGTGTTTGAAGCTAAATCATGTGTTTCGCAGGGATTTGAAGCTAACTCGTTAGTTTCGCCTGCATTTGAAGCAATATCAATGTTTCGCAAGTATCTGAGGCCAAATCATGTGTTTCGCTGGGATTTGAAGCTAAACCTTCTACATCGCATTGATTTGCAGCTAAATCATGTGTTTCGCATGGAATTGATGCTAACTCGTTTGCTTCCCCTGCATTTGAAGCTATATCAGTTATATCGCCAGTATCTGATGCTAAATCATTTGTTTCGCATGGATTTGAAGCTAAACCTTCTACATCGTATCGATTTGAAGCTAAATGATATGTATAGCATGGATTTGAAGCTACCCCGTTTGATTCGTCTGCATTTGCAGCTATATCACTTATATCACAAGTGCTTGAAGCTAAATCATTTGTTTCGCATGGATTTGAAGCTAAGCCTTCTACTTCGTATCGATTTGAAGTTAAATGATATGTATCACATGGATTTTGAAGCTTCCCGTTTGATTCGTCTGCATTTCCTGCTATATCACTTATATCCCAAGTGTTTGTAGGGAAATCATCTGTTTCGCATGGATTTGAGGCTAAACCTTCTACATCGTATTGATTTGAAACTAAATCATGTGTTGCGCTTGGATTTGAATCTATAACTTCTACATCGCATTGATTTGAAGCTAAATCATGTGTTTCGCTTGGATTTGAAGCTATACCTTCTACATCGCATTGATTTGCAGCTAAATCATGTGTTTCGCATGGATTTGAAGCTAACTCGGTCGTTTCGCCTGCATTTGATGCTATATCACTTATATCGCAAGTATCTGAAGCTAAATCATTTGTATCGTATAGATTTGAAGTTTAACCTTCTACATCGCATTGATTTGAAGCTAAATCATGTATTTTGCATGGATTTGAAGCTAACTCGTTAGTTTCGACTGCATTTGATGCAATATCAATGTATCGCAAGTATCTCAACCTAAATCATTTGTTTCGCATGGATTTGAAGCTAAGTCTTCTACTTCGCATGAATTTAAAGCGAAATGATGTGTATCGCATGGATTTTGAAGCTAACTCGTTTGATTTGTCTGCATTTGAAGCTATATCAGTTATATCGCAAGTATCTGATCCTAAATCATTTGTTTCTCACGGATTTGAAGCTAACTCGTTCGCTTCGCCTGCATTTGTTGCTATATCACTTATATCGCAAGTGTTTGAAGCTAAATCATTTGTTTCGCATGGATTTGAAGCTAAACCTTCTACATCGCATTGATTTGAAGCTAAAACATGTGTTTCGCTTGGATTTGAAGCTATACCTTCTACATCGCATTGATTTGCAGCTAAATCATGTGTTTCGCATGGATTTGGAGCTAACTCGGTCGTTTCGCCTGCATTTGATGCTATATCACTTATATCGCAAGTATCTGAAGCGAAATCAATTGTTTCGTATAGATTTGAAGTTGAACCTTCTACATCGCATTGATTTGAAGCTAAATCATGTATTTCGCATGGATTTGATGCTAACTCGTTTGTTTCCCCTGCATTTGAAGCTATATCAGTTATATCGCCAGTATCTGATGCTAAATCATTTGTTTCGTATAGATTTGAAGTTGAACCTTCTACATCGCATTGATTTGAAGCTAAATCATGTATTTCGCATGGATTTGATGCTAACTCGTTTGTTTCCCCTGCATTTGAAGCTATATCAGTTATATCGCCAGTATCTGATGCTAAATCATTTGTTTCGTATAGATTTGAAGTTTAACCTTCTACATCGCATTGATTTGAAGCTAAATCATGTGTTGCGCTTGGATTTGAAGCTAACTCGTTAGTTTCGCCTGCATTTGAAGCAATATCAATGTATCGCAAGTATCTGAAGCTAAATCATTTGTTTCCCATGGATTTGAAGCTAAACCAAATACAACGCATTGATTTGCAGGTAAATCATGTATTTCGCATGGATTTGATGCTAACTCGTTTGTTTCCCCTGCATTTGAAGCTATATCAGTTATATCGCCAGTATCTGATGCTAAATCATTTGTTTCGCATGGATTTGAAGCTAAACCTTCTACATCGCATTGATTTGAAGCTAAATCATGTGTTTTGCATGGATTTGATGCTAACTCGTTTGTTCCCCCTGCATTTGAAATTATATCAGTTATATCGCAAGTATCTGATGCTAAATCATTTGTTTCGCATGGATTTGAAGCTGAGCCATCTACTTCGCATGGAGTTAAAGCTAAATCATTTGTTTCGCATGGATTTGAAGCTAAACCCTCTACATCGCATTGATTTGCAGCTAAATCATCTGTTTCGCATGGATTTGAAATTAACTCGGTCGTTTCGCCTGCATTTGATGCTATATCACTTATATCGCAAGTATCTGAAGCTAAATCATTTGTTTCGTACAAATTTGAAGTTTAACCTTCTACAACGCATTGATTTGAAGCTAAATCATGTATTTTGCATGGATTTGAAGCTAACTCGTTAGTTTCGACTGCATTTGAAGCAATATCAATGTATCGCAAGTATCTGAACCTAAATCATTTGTTTCGCATGGATTTGAAGCTAAGCCTTCTACTTCGCATGGATTTAAAGCGAAATGATGTGTATCGCATGGATTTTGAAGCTAACTCGTTTGATTCGTCTGCATTTCCTGCTGTATCACTTATATCCCAAGTGTTTGTAGGTAAATCATTTGTTTCGCATTGATTTGAGGCTAATCCTTCTACATCGCATTGATTTGAAGCTAAATCAAGTGTTGCACTTGGATTTGAATCTATAACTTCTACATCGCATTGATGTGAAGCTAAATCATGTGTTTCGTTTGGATTTGAAGATATACTTTCTACACCGCTTTGATTTGCAGCTAAATCATGTGTTTCGCATGGATTTGAAGCTAAAACTTCTAAATCGCATTGATTTGAAGCTAAGTCATGTGATTCGCTTGGCTTTGAAGCTAACTCGTTTGTTTCGTCTGCATTTGAAGCTATATCACTTATATCCCAAGTGTTTGAAGCTAAATCATGTGTTTCGCAGGGATTTGAAGCTAACTTGCTAGTTTCGCCTGCATTTGAAGCAATATCAATGTATCGCAAGTATCTGAACCTAAATCATTTGTTTCGCATGGATTTGAAGCTAAACCTTCTACATCGTATTGATTTGAAGCTGAATCATTTGTTTTGCATGGATTTGAAGCTAAGCCTTCTATTTCGCATGGATTTAAAGCTAAATGATGTGTATCGCATGGATTTTGAAGCTAACTCGTTTGATTCGTCTGAATTTGAAGCTATATCACTTATATCCCAAGTGTTTGATGCTAAATCATTTGTTTCGCATGGATTTGAAGCTAAACCTGATGCATCGCATTGATTTGAAGCCAAATCATGTGTTTCGCTTGGATTTGAAGCTAAACCTTTTACATCGGATTGATTTGCAGCTAAATCATGTGTTTTGCATGGATTTGCTGCTAACTCGTTTGTTTCCCCAGCATTTGAATTTATCAGTTATATCGCAAGCATCTGAACCTAAATCATTTGTTTCGCATGGATTTGAAGCTAAGCCTTCCACTTCGCATGGATTTAAAGCTAAATCATGTGTTTTGCATGGATTTGAAGCTAACTCGTTCGTTTCGCCTGCATTCGATGCTATATCACTTATATCGCAAGTACCTGATGCTAAATCATTTGTTTCGCTTGGATTTGAAGCTAATCCTTCTACATCGCATTGATTTGAAGATAAATTATGTGTTTCGCATGGATTTGAAGGCAACTCGTTAGTTTCGCCTGCATTTGCAGCAATATCACTTATATCGCAAGTATCTGAACCCTAATCATTTGTTTCGCATGGATTTGTAGCTAAACCTTCTACATCGTATCGATTTGAAGCTAAATGATATGTATCGCATGGATTTGAAAATCACTCGTTCGTTTCGCCTGCATTTCATGCTATATCACTTATATCACAAGTGTTTGAAGCTAAATCATTTGTGTCGCATGGATTTGAAGCAAAACCTTCTACATCGCATTGATTTGAAGCTAAATCATGTGTTTCGCTTGGACTTGAAGCTATACCTTCTACATCGCTTTGGTTTGAAGTTAAATCATGTGTTTTGCATGGATTTGATGCAAACTCGTTTGTCGCCCCTGCATTTGAAGCTATATCAGATATATCGCAAGTATCTGATGCTAAATCATTTGTTTCGCATGGATTTGAAGCTAAACATTCTACATAGCCTTGCTTTGAAGCTTAATCATGTGTTTTGCATGGATTTGAAGCTAACTCGTTTGTTTCGACTGCATTTGAAGCTATATCACTTATATCGCAAGTATATGATGCTAAATCATTTGTTTCGCATGGATTTGAAGGTAATCCTTCTACATCGCATCGATTTGCAGCTAAATCATGTCATTTTTATTGATTTGAAGCTAACTCGTTCGTTTCGCCTGCATTTGTAGCTATATCACTTATATCGCAAGTATTTGAAGCTAAATATTTTGTATCCCATGGATTTGGAGCTAAACCTTCTCCATCGCATTGTTTTGCAGCTGAATCATGTGTTTCGCATGGACTTGAAACTAACTCGTTTGTTTCGACTGCATTTGAAGCTATATCACTTATATCCCAAGTGTTTGATGCTAAATCATTTGTTTCGCATGGATTTGAAGCTAAACCTTCTACATCGGATTGATTTGAAGCTAAATCATGTGTTTCGCTTGGATATGAAGCTAACTCGTTTGTTTAGTCTGCATTTGAGCTAAAAACTTATATAGCAAGTATCTGAAGCTAAATCATTTGTATCGCATGGATTTGAAGCTAAGCCTTCTACTTCGCAATGATTTGAAGCTAAGTCATGTGTTTCGCATGGATTTGAAGTTAACTCGTTTGTTTCGCATGCAGTTGAAGCTAAATCACGTTTATCACATGTATCTGAAGCTAAACCATTTGTGTCGCATGGATTTGAAACTAATCCATGTGTTTCGCATGAATTTTAAGCTAAATCATGTGTTCCGCATGGATTTAAAGCTAACTCGTTTGTTTCGCCTGCACTTGAAGCAATATCACATATATCGCTAGTATCTGAAGCTAAATCATTGTTTTCGCATGGAGTTGAAGCTAAAACTTCTACATCGCATTGATTTGCAGCTAAATCATGTGTTTTGCATGGATTCGAAGCTAACTCGTTTGCTTCGTCTGCATTTGAAGCTATATCACTTATATCCCAAGTGTTTGAAGCTAAATCATTTGTTTCGCATGGATTTGAAGCTTAACCTTCTACATCGCATTGATTTGAAGCTAAATCATGTGTTGCGCATGGATTTGAAGCTAAACCTTCTACATCGCATTGATTTGAAGCTATATCATGTGTTTCGTTTGGATTTGAAGATATACCTTGTACATCGCTTTGATTTGAAGCTAAATCATTGTTTTCGCATGGAGTTGAAGCTAAAACTTCTACATCGCATTGATTTGCAGCTAAATCATGTATTTCGCATGGATTTGATGCTAACTCGTTTGTTTCCCCTGCATTTGAAGCTATATCAGTTATATCGCCAGTATCTGATGCTAAATCATTTGTCTCGCATGGATTTGAAGCTAAACCTTCTACATCGCATTGATTTGAAGCTAAATCATGTGTTGCGCATGGATTTGAAGCTAAACCTTCTACATCGCATTGATTTGAAGCTATATCATGTGTTTCGTTTGGATTTGAAGATATACCTTGTACATCGCTTTGATTTGAAGCTAAATCATGTGTTTTGCATGGAATTGATCATAACTCGTTTGTTTCCCCTGCATTTGAAGCTATTTCAGTTATATCGCAATTATCTGAAGCTAAATCATTTGTTTCGTATAGATTTGAAGTTTAACCTTCTACATCGCATTGAATTGAAGCTAAATCATGTATTTTGCATGGATTTGAAGCTAACTCGTTGGTTTCGACTGCATTTGAAGCAATATCAATGTATCGCATGTATCTGAACCTAATTCATTTGTTTCGCATGGATTTGAAGCTAAGCCTTCTACTTCGCATGGATTTAAAGCGAAATGATGTGTATCGCATGGATTTTGAAGCTAACTCGTTTGTTTCGTCTGCATTTGAAGCTATATCAGTTATATCGCAAGTATCTGATGCTAAATCATTTGTTTCGCATGGATTTGAAGCTAAACCTTCTACATCGCATTGATTTGAAGCTAAATCATGTGTTTAGTTTGGATTTGAAGATATACCTTGTACATCGCTTTGATTTGCAGCTAAATCATGTGTTTTGCATGGAATTGATGCTAACTCGTTTGTTTCCCCTGCATTTGAAGCTATTTCAGTTATATCGCAAGTATCTGATGCTAAATCATTTGTTTCGTATAGATTTGAAGTTTAACCTTCTACATCGCATTGATTTGCAGCTAAATCATGTATTTCGCATGGATTTGATGCTAACTCGTTTGTTTTCCCTGCATTTGAAGCTATATCAGTTATATCGCCAGTATCTGATGTTAAATCATTTGTTTCGCATGGATTTAAAGCTAAACCTTCTACATCGCATTGATTTGAAGCTAAATGATGTGTTGCGCTTGGATTTGAACCTATACCTTCTACATCGCATTGATTTGAAGCTAAATCATGTGTTTCGTTTGGATTTGAAGCTGTACCTTCTACATCGCATCGATTTGCAGCTAAATAATGTGCTTCGCATGGATCTGAAGCTAACTCGTTTGTTTCGTCTGCATTTGAAGCTATTTCGGTTATATCGCAAGTATCTGATGCTAAATCATTTGTCTCGCATGGATTTGAAGCTAAACCTTCTACATCGCATTGATTTGAAGCTAAATCATGTGTTTCGCTTGGATTTGAAGCTGTACCTTCTACATCGCATTGATTTGCAGCTAAATCATGTGTTTCGCATGGACTTGAAGCTAACTCGGTCGTTTCGCCTGCATTTGATGCTATATCACTTATATCGCAAGTGTTTGAAGCTAAATCATTTGTTTCGCATGGATTTGAAGCTAAACCTTCTACATCGCATTGATTTGAAGCTAAATCATTTGTTTCGCTTGGATTTGAAGCTGTACCTTCTACATCGCATTGATTTGCAGCTAAATCATGTGTTTCGCATGGACTTGAAGCTAACTCTGTCGTTTCGCCTGCATTTGTAGCAATATCAATGTATCGCAAGTATCTGAAGCTAAATCATTTGTTTCCCATGGATTTGAAGCTAAACCATCCACATCGCATTGATTTGCAGCTAAATCATGTATTTCGCATGGATTTGAAACTATACCTTCTACATCGCTCTGATTTGAAGCTAAGTCATGTGTTTTGCATGGATTTGATGCTCATTCGTTTGTTTCCCCTGCATTTGAAGCTATTTCAGTTATATCGCAAGTATCTGAGGCCAAATCATGTGTTTCGCTTGGATTTGAAGCTAAACCTTTTACATCGCATTGATTTGCAGCTAAATCATATGTTTTGCATGGTTTTGATGCTAACTCGTTTGTTTCCACTGCATTTGAAGCTATTTCGGTTATACCGCAAGTATCTGATGCTAAATCATTTGTCTCGCATGGATTTGAAGCTAAACCTTCTACATCGCATTGATTTGAAGCTAAATCATGTGTTGCGCTTGGATTTGAATCTATACCTTCTACATCGCATTGATTTGAAGCTAAATCATGTGTTTCGTTTGGATTTGAAGATATACCTTGTACATCGCTTTGATTTGAAGCTAAATCATGTGTTTTGCATGTAATTGATCATAAGTCGTTTGTTTCCCCTGCATTTGAAGCTATTTCAGTTATATCGCAATTATCTGAAGCTAAATCATTTGTTTCGTATAGATTTGAAGTTTAACCTTCTACATCGCATTGATTTGAAGCTAAATCATGTATTTTGCATCGATTTGAAGCTAACTCGTTGGTTTCGACTGCATTTGAAGCAATATCAATGTATCGCATGTATCTGAACCTAAATCATTTGTTTCGCATGGATTTGAAGCTAAGCCTTCTACTTCGCATGGATTTAAAGCGAAATGATGTGTATCGCATGGATTTTGAAGCTAACTCGTTTGTTTCGTCTGCATTTGAAGCTATATCAGTTATATCGTAAGTATCTGATGCTAAATCAATTGTTTCGCATGGATTTGAAGCTTACCCTTCTACATCGCATTGATTTGAAGCTAAATCATGTGTTTAGTTTGGATTTGAAGATATAGCTTGTACATCGCTTTGATTTGCAGCTAAATCATGTGTTTCGCATGGAATTGATGCTAACTCGTTTGTTTCCCCTGCATTTGAAGCTATTTCAGTTATATCGCAAGTATCTGATGCTAAATCATTTGTTTCGCATGGATTTGAAGCTAAGCCTTCTACTTCGTATCGATTTGACGTTAAATGATATGTATCGCATGGATTTTGATGCTTCCCCGTTTGATTCGTCTGCATTTCCTGCTATATCACTTATATCCCAAGTGTTTGTAGGTAAATCATTTGTTTCGCAAGGATTTGAGACTAAACCTTCTACATCGTATTGATTTGAAGCTAAATCATGTGTTGCGCTTGGATTTGAATCTATAACTTCTACATCGCATTGATTTGAAGCTAAATCATGTGTTTCGTTTGGATTTGAAGATATACCTTCTACATCGCTTTGATTTGAAGCTAAATCATGTGTGTCGCATGGAATTGATGCTAACTCGTTTGTTTCCCCTACATTTGAAGCTATTTCGGTTATATCGCAAGTATCTGATGCTAAATCATTTGTTTCGCATGGATTTGAAGCTAAACCTTCTACATCGCATTGATTTGCATCTAAATCATGTGTTTCGCATGGATTTGAAGCTAACTCGTTCGTTTCGCCTGCATTTGATGCTATATCACTTATATCGCAAGTGTTTGAAGCTAAATCATTTGTTTCGCATGGATTTGAAGCTAAACTTTCTACATCGCATTGATTTGAAGCTAAATCATGTGTTTCGCTTGGATTTGAAGCTATACCTTCTACATCGCTTTGATTTGAAGCTAAGTCATATGTTTTGCATGGATTTGACGCGCATTCGTTTGTTTCCCCTGCATTTGAAGCTATTTCAGTTATATCGCAAGTATCTGAAGCTAAATCATTTGTTTCGTATAGATTTGAAGTTTAACCTTCTACATCGCATTGATTTGAAGCTAAATCATGTGTTGCGCTTGGATTTGAAGCTAACTCGTTTGTTTCGCCTGCATTTGAAGCAATATCAATGTATCGCAAGTATCTGAAGCTAAATCATTTGTTTCGTATAGATTTGAAGTTTAACCTTTTACATCGCATTGATTTGCAGCTAAATCATGTATTTCGCATGGATTTGATGCTAACTCGTTTGTTTCCCCTGCATTTGAAGCTATATCAGTTATATCGCCAGTATTTGATGTTAAATCATTTGTTTCGCATGGATTTGAAGCTAAACCTTCTACATCGCATTGATTTGAAGCTAAATCATGTTTTTCGCTTGGATTTGAAACTATACCTTCTACATCGCTTTGATTTGAAGCTAAGTCATGTGTTTTGCATGGATTTGATGCTCATTCGTTTGATTCCCCTGCATTTGAAGCTATTTCAGTTATATCGCAAGTATCTGAGGCCAAATCATGTGTTTCGCTTGGATTTGAAGCTAAACCTTTTACATCGCATTGATTTGCAGCTAAATCATGTGTTTCGTTTGGATTTGAAGATATACCTTGTACATCGCTTTGATTTGAAGCTAAATCATGTGTTTTGCATGGAATTGATCATAACTCGTTTGTTTCCCCTGCATTTGAAGCTATTTCAGTTATATCGCAAGTATCTGAACGCTAAATCATTTGTTTCGCATGGATTTGAAGCTAATCGTTCTACGTCGCATTGATTTGCAGCTAAATCATGTATTTCGGATGGATTTGAAGCTAACTCGTTTGATTCTCCTGCATTTGAAGCTATTTCGGTTATATCACAAGTATCTGATGCTAAATCATTTGTCTCGCATGGATTTGAAGCTAAACCTTCTACATCGCATTGATTTGAAGCTAAATCATGTGTTGCGCTTGGATTTGAACCTATACCTTTTACATCGCATTGATTTGAAGCTAAATCATGTATTTTGTTTGGATTTGAAGCTAAACCTTCTACATCGCATTGATTTGCAGCTAAATCATGTGTTTCGCATGGAATTGATGCTAACTCGTTTGTTTCCCCTGCATTTGAAGCTATTTCTGTTATATCGCAAGTATCTGATGCTAAATCATTTGTTTCGCATGGATTTGAAGCTAAGCCTTCTACTTCGTATCGATTTGAAGTTAAATGATATGTATCGCATGGATTTTGAAGCTTCCCCGTTGATTCGTCTGCATTTCCTGCTATATCACTGATATCCCAAGTGTTTGTAGGTAAATCATTTGTTTCGCATGGATTTGGAGCTAACTCGTTTGTTTCACCTGCATTTGAAGCTATATCACTTATACCGCAAGTATCTGAACCTAAATCATTTGTTTCGCATGGATTTGAAGTTAAGCCTTCTAAATCGCATTGATTTGAAGCTAAATCGTGTGATTCGCTTGGATTTGAAGCTAACTCGATTGTTTCCCCTGCATTTGAAGCTATATCAGTTATATCGCAAGTATCTGAACCTAAATCATTTGTTTCTCATGGATTTGGAGCTAACTCGTTTGTTTCACCTGCATTTGAAGCTATATCACTTATACCGCAAGTATCTGAACCTAAATCATTTGTTTCGCATGGATTTGAAGTTAAGCCTTCTACTTCGCATTGATTTGAAGCTAAATCATGTGTTTCGCATGGATTTGAAGCTAACTCGTTTGTTTCTCCTGCATTTGAAGCTATATCGCTTATATCGTAAGTATCTAAACCTAAATCATTTGTCTCGGTTGGATTTGTAGCTAAACCTTCTACAACGCATTGATTTGAAGCTAAATCATGTGTTTCACATGGATTTGAAGGTAACTCGATAGTTTCGCCTACATTTGAAGCTATATCATTTATATCGCAAGTATTTGAATCTAAATCATTTGTGTCGCATGGATTTGAAGCTAAACATTCTACATCGCATAGGTTTGAAGCTAGCTCGTTTGCTTCGTCTGCAGTTGAAGCTATATCACTTATATCGCAATTATTTGAACAAAAATCATATATTTTGTATGGATTTGAAGCTAACTCGTTTGTTTCGACTGCATTATCTGAACCTAAGTAATTTGTTTCGCATGGATTTGAAGCTAAGCCTTCTACTTCGCATTGATTTGAGCCTACATCATGTGTTTCGCTTCGATTTGAAGCTAAACCTTCTACATCGCATTCATTTGAAGCTAAATCATGTGTTTTGCATGGATTTTACGCTAACTCGTTCGTTTCGCCTGCATTTGATGCTACATCACTTATATCGCAAGGGTTCGAAGTTAAATCATTTGTTTCGCATGGATTTGAAGCTAAACCTTCTACATCGCTTTGATTTGAAGCTAAATCATGTGTTTCGCATGGATTAGAAGCTAACTCGTTTGTTTCGTCTGCATTTAAAGCTATGTCACTTATATCACAAGTATCTGAAGCTAAATCATTGGTTTCGCATGATTTTGAATCTAAACCATGTGTTTCGCATGAATTTGAACCTTAATCATGTGTTTTGCATGGATTTGAAGCAAACTAGTTTGATTCGTCTACATTTGAAGCTATATCACTTGTATCGCAAGTATCTGAAGATAAATCATTTGTTCCGCATGGATTTGAAGCTAAGCCTTCTACTTCGCATTGATTTGGAGCTAACTCATGTGTATCGCATGGATTTGAAGCTAACTCGTTTGTTTCGTCTGCATTTGAAGCTATGTCACTTATATCACAAGTATCTGAACCTAAGTCATTTGTTTCGCATGGATTTGAAGCAAAGCCTTCTATTTCGCATTGATTTGAAGCTAAATCGTGTGTATCACATGGATTTTGAAGGTAACTCGTTTGATTCATTTGAATTTGAAGCTATATCACTTATATGGCTAGTGTTTGCTGCTATATCACTTGTTTCGCATGGATTTGAAGCTAAACCTTCTACATCGTATTGATTTGAAGCTAAATCATGTGTTTCGCTTGGGTTTGAAGCTAAACCTTCTACATCGCATGGATTTGAAGCTAAATCGTTTGATTCGTCTGCATTTGAAGCTATATCACTTATACCCCAAGTGTTTGAATCTAAATCATTTTTTTCGCATGTATTTGAAGCTAAACCTTCTACATAGCATTGATTTGAAGCTTAATCATGTGTTTGCATGGATTTGAAGCAAAGTCGTTCGTTTCGCCTGCATTTGACGATATATCACTTATATCTCAAGTATCTGAAGCTAAATCATTTGTTTCGCATGTATTTGAAGCTTAACCTTAGAAATCGCATTTATTTGAACCTAATCATGTGATTCTCTTGGATTTGAAGATACCTCGTTTGTTTCGTCTGCATCTGAAGCTATATCACTTATATCGCAAGTATCTGAAGCTAAATCATTAGTTTCGCATGCATTTGAAGCTAATCATTCTACATCGCATAGGTTTGAAGCTTGCTCGTTTGCTTCGTCTGCAGTTGAAGCTATATCACTTACATCGCAATTATTTGAACAAAAATGATATATTTTGTATGGATTTGCAGCTAACTCGTTTGTTTCGACTGCATTATCTGAACCTAAGTCATTTGTTTCGCATGGATTTGAAGCTAAGCCTTCTACTTCGCATTGATTTGAGCCTACATCATGTGTTTCGCTTCGATTTGAAGCTAAACCTTCTACATCGCATTGATTTGCAGCTAAATCATGTGTTTCGAATGGATTTGAAGCTAACTCGTTTGTTTCGTCTTCATTTAAAGCTATGTCACTTATATCACAAGTATCTGAAGCTAAATCATTGGTTTCGCATGATTTTGAATCTAAACCATGTGTTTCGCATGAATTTGAACCTAAATCTTGTCTTTCCTATTTATTTGAACCTTAATCATGTGTTTTGCATGGATTTGAAGCAAACTAGTTTGTTTCGTCTGCATTTGAAGCTATATCACTTGTATCGCAAGTATCTGAAGATAAATCATTTGTGTCGCATGGATTTGAAGCTAAACTTTCTACATCGAATCTAAATCATGTGATTTGCTTGGATTGGAAGCTAAAACTTATACATCGCATTGATTTGAAGCTAAATCATGTGTTTCGCATGGATTTGAAGCTAACTCGTTAGTCTCGTCTGCATTTGAAGCTATATCACTTATATCGCTAGTATCTAAAGCTAAATCATTTGTTTCGCATGGATTTGAAGCTAATCCTTCTACATCGCATTGATTTGCAGCTAAATCATGTGTTTCGCATGGATTTGAAGCTAAACCTTCT
The DNA here is from genome assembly GCF_051020955.1 of Megalopta genalis. Classification (NCBI taxonomy): domain Eukaryota; kingdom Metazoa; phylum Arthropoda; class Insecta; order Hymenoptera; family Halictidae; genus Megalopta; species Megalopta genalis. The sequence continues at coordinate 44,690 of NW_027477363.1, read as the reverse complement.
ACATCGCATTGATTTGAAGCTAAATCATGTGATTCGTTTGGATTTGAAGCTAAACCTTCTACATCGCATGGATTTGAAGCTAACTCGTTTGATTCGTCTGCATTTGAAGCTATATCACTTATACCCCAAGTGTTTGAATCTAAATCATTTGTTTCGCATGGATTTGAAGCCAAGCCTTCTACTTCGCATTGATTTGAAGCTAAGTCATGTGTATCGCATGCATTTGATGCTAACTCGTTCGTTTCGCCTGCATTTGAAGCTATATCACTCATATCGCAAGTATCTGAACCTAAATCATTTGTTTCGCATGGATTTGAAGCTAAACCTTCTACATAGCATTGATTTGAAGCTTAATCATGTGTTTGCATGGATTTGAAGCAAAGTCGTTCGTTTCGCCTGCATTTGACGATATATCACTTATATCTCAAGTATCTGAAGCTAAATCATTTGTTTCGCATGTATTTGAAGCTTAACCTTAGAAATCGCATTTATTTGAACCTAATCTTGTGATTCTCTTGGATTTGAAGATACCTCGTTTGTTTCGTCTGTATCTGAAGCTATATCACTTATATCGCAAGTATCTGAAGCTAAATCATTAGTTTCGCATGCATTTGAAGCTAAACATTCTACATCGCATAGGTTTGAAGCTAGCTCGTTTGCTTCGTCTGCAGTTGAAGCTATATCACTTACATCGCAATTATTTGAACAAAAATCATATATTTTGTATGGATTTGAAGCTAACTCGATTGTTTCGACTGCGTTATCTGAACCTAAGTCATTTGTTTCGCATGGATTTGAAGCTATGCCTTCTACTTCGCATTGATTTGAGCCTACATCATGTGTTTCGCTTCGATTTGAAGCTAAACCTTCTACATCGCATTGATTTGCAGCTAAATCATGTGTATCGCTTCGATTTGAAGCTAAACCTTCTACATCGCATTGATTTGCAGCTAAATCATGTGTTTCGCATGGATTTGAAGCTAACTCGTTTGTTTCGTCTGCATTTAAAGCTATGTCACTTATATCACAAGTATCTGAAGCTAAATCATTGGTTTCGCATGATTTTGAATCTAAACCATGTGTTTCGCATGAATTTGAATCTAAATCTTGTCTTTCCTATGTATTTGAACCTTAATCATGTGTTTTGCATGGATTTGAAGCAAACTAGTTTGTTTCGTCTGCATTTGAAGCTATATCACTTGTATCGCAAGTATCTGAAGATAAATCATTTGTTCCGCATGGATTTGAAGCTAAGCCTTCTACTTCGCATTGATTTGGAGCTAAATCATGTGTATCGCATGGATTTGAAGCTAACTCGTTTGTTTCGTCTGCATTTGACGATATATCACTTATATCTCAAGTATCTGAAGCTAAATCATTTGTTTCGCATGTATTTGTAGCTTAACCTTAGAAATCGCATTTATTTGAACCTAATCATGTGATTCTCTTGGATTTGAAGATACCTCGTTTGTTTCGTCTGCATCTGAAGCTATATCACTTATATCGCAAGTATCTGAAGCTAAATCATTAGTTTCGCATGCATTTGAAGCTAAACATTCTACATCGCATAGGTTTGAAGCTAGCTCGTTTGCTTCGTCTGCAGTTGAAGCTATATCACTTATATCGCAATTATTTGAACAAAAATCATATATTTTGTATGGATTTGAAGCTAACTCGTTTGTTTCGACTGCATTATCTGATCCTAAGTCATTTGTTTCGCATGGATTTGAAGCTAAACCTTCTACATCGTATCGATTTGAAGCTAAATGATATGTATTGCATGGATTTTGAAGCTAATCCCGTTTGAATCGTCTGCATTTGCAGCTATATCACTTATATCAAAAGTGTCTGGAGCTAAATCATTTGTTTCGCATGGATTTGAAGCTAATCCTACTACATCGCATTGATTTGAAGCTAAATCATGTGTTTTGCATGGATTTGATGCTAACTCGTTTGTTTCCCCTGCATTTGAAGCTATATCAGTTACATCGCAAGTATCTGAAGCTAAATCATTTCTTTCGTATGGATATGAAGCTCAACATTCTAGATCGCAATTGATTTGATGCTAAATCATGTGTTTTGCATGGATTTTATGCTAACTCGTTTGTTTACCCTGCATTTGAAGCTATTTCAGTTATATCGCAAGTATCTGATGCTAAATCATTTGTTTCGCATGGATTTGAAGCTAAACCTTCTACATCGGACTGATTTACAGCTAAATCATGTGTTTCGCATGGTTTTGTAGCTAACTCGTTCGTTTCGCCTGCATTTGATGGTATATCACTTATATCGTAAGTGTTTGAAGCTAAATCATTTGTTTCGCATGGATTTGAAGCTAAACCTTCTACATCGTATCGATTTGAAGCTAAATGATATGTATCGCATGGATTTTGAAGCTATCCCGTTTGATTCGTCTGCATTTGCAGCTATATCACTTATATCACAAGTGTTTGAAGCTAAATCATTTGTTGCGCATGGATTTGAAGCTCAACATTCTAGATCGCATTGATTTGAAGCTAAATCATGTGTTTTGCATGGATTTTATGCTAACTCGTTTGTTTACCCTGCATTTGAAGCTATTTCAGTTATATCGCAAGTATCTGATGCTAAATCATTTGTTTCGCATGGATTTGAAGCTAAACCTTCTACATCGGATTGATTTACAGCTAAATCATGTGTTTCGCACGGATTTGAAGCTAACTCGTTCGTTTCGCCTGCATTTGATGCTATATCACTTATATCGTAAGTGTTTGAAGCTAAATCATTTGTTTCGCATGGATTTGAAGCTAAACCTTCTACATCGTATCGATTTGAAGCTAAATGATATGTATCGCATGGATTTTGAAGCTATCCCGTTTGATTCGTCTGCATTTGCAGCTATATCACTTATATCACAAGTGTTTGAAGCTAAATCATTTGATTCGCATGGATTTGAAGCTAAACCTTCTACATCGCATTGATTTGAAGCTAAATCATGTGTTTTGCATGGATTTTATGCTAACTCGTTTGTTTCCCCTGCATTTGAAGCTATATCAGTTATATCGCAAGTGTCTGATGCTAAATCATTTGTCTCGCATGGATTTGAAGCTAAACCTTCTACATCGCATTGATTTACAGCTAAATCATGTGATTCGCTTGGCTTTGAAACTAACTCGTTTGTTTCGTCTGCATTTGAAGCTCTATCACTTATATCCCAAGTGTTTGAAGCTAAATCATGTGTTTCTTATGGATTTGAAGCTAACTTGTTAGTTTCGCCTGCATTTGAAGCAATATCAATGTATCGCAAGTATCTGAACCTAAATCATTTGTTTCGCATGGATTTGAAGCTCAGCCTTCTACTTCGTATCGATTTGAAGTTAAATAATATGTATCGCATGGATTTTGGAGCTTCCCCGTTTGATTCGTCTGCATTTCCTGCTATATCACTTATATTCCAAGTGTTTGTAGGTAAATCATTTGTTTCGCGTGGATTTGATGCTAAACCTTCTACATCGCATTGATTTGAAGCTAAATCATGTCTTTTTTTGATTTGAAGATATAACTTCTACATCGCTTTGATTTGAAGCTAAATCATGTGTTTTGCATGGAGTTGATGCTAACTCGTTTGTTTCCCCTGCATTTGAAGCTGTATCACATATATCGCAAGTATCTTAAGCTAAATCATTCTTTTCGCATGGATTTGATGCTAAACCTTCTACATCGCATTTATTTGAAGCTAAATCATGTGATGCGCTTGGATTTGAATCTATACCTTCTACATCGCATTGATTTGAAGATAAATCATGTTTTTCGTTTTGATTTGAAGCTAAACCTTCATACATCGCATTGCTTTGTAGCTAAATCATGTGGTTCGCTTGGATTTGAAGCTATACCTTCTACATCGCTTTGATTTGAAGCTAAATCATGTGTTTTGCATGGTTTAGATGCTAACTCGTTTGTTTCCGCTGCATTTGAAGCTATATCAGTTATATCGCAAGTATCTGATGCTAAATCATTTGTTTCGCATGGATTTGAAGCTAAACCTATTACATCGCATTGATTTGCAGCTAAATCATGTGTTTTGCATGGATTTGATGCTAACTCGTTTGTTTCCCCTGCATTTGATGCTATATCACTTGTATCGTAAGTGTTTGAAGCTAAATCATTTGTTTCGCATGGATTTGAAGCTAAACCTTCTACATCGCATTGATTTACAGCTAAATCATGTGACTCGCTTGGCTTTGAAGCTAACTCGTTAGTTTCGCCAGCATTCGAAGCAATATCAATGTATCGCAAGTATCTGAACCTAAATCATTTGTTTCGCATGGATTTGAAGTTAAGCCTTCTACTTCGCATGGATTTAAAGCTAAATGATGTGTATCGCATGGATTTTGAAGCTAACTCGTTTGATTCGTCTGCATTTGAAGCTATATCAGTTATATCGCAAGTAGCTGATGCTAAATCATTTGTTTCGCATGGATTTGAAGCTAAACCTTCTACATCGCATTGATTTGAAGCTAAATCATGTGTTTTGCATGGATTTTATGCTAACTCGTTTGTTTCCCCTGCATTTGAAGCTATATCAGTTATATCGCAAGTATCTGAAGCTAAATCATTTGTTTCGCATGTATTTGAAGCTTAACCTTAGAAATCGCATTTATTTGAACCTAATCTTGTGATTCTCTTGGATTTGAAGATACCTCGTTTGTTTCGTCTGCATCTGAAGCTATATCACTTATATCGCAAGTATCTGAAGCTAAATCATTAGTTTCGCATGCATTTGAAGCTAAACATTCTACATCGCATAGGTTTGAAGCTAGCTCGTTTGCTTCGTCTGCAGTTGAAGCTATATCACTTACATCGCAATTATTTGAACAAAAATCATATATTTTGTATGGATTTGAAGCTAACTCGATTGTTTCGACTGCGTTATCTGAACCTAAGTCATTTGTTTCGCATGGATTTGAAGCTATGCCTTCTACTTCGCATTGATTTGAGCCTACATCATGTGTTTCGCTTCGATTTGAAGCTAAACCTTCTACATCGCATTGATTTGCAGCTAAATCATGTGTATCGCTTCGATTTGAAGCTAAACCTTCTACATCGCATTGATTTGCAGCTAAATCATGTGTTTCGCATGGATTTGAAGCTAACTCGTTTGTTTCGTCTGCATTTAAAGCTATGTCACTTATATCACAAGTATCTGAAGCTAAATCATTGGTTTCGCATGATTTTGAATCTAAACCATGTGTTTCGCATGAATTTGAATCTAAATCTTGTCTTTCCTATGTATTTGAACCTTAATCATGTGTTTTGCATGGATTTGAAGCAAACTAGTTTGTTTCGTCTGCATTTGAAGCTATATCACTTGTATCGCAAGTATCTGAAGATAAATCATTTGTTCCGCATGGATTTGAAGCTAAGCCTTCTACTTCGCATTGATTTGGAGCTTAATCATGTGTATCGCATGGATTTGAAGCTAACTCGTTTGTTTCGTCTGCATTTGAAGCTATATCACTTATACCCCAAGTGTTTGAATCTAAATCATTTGTTTCGCATGGATTTGAAGCCAAGCCTTCTACTTCGCATTGATTTGAAGCTAAGTCATGTGTATCGCATGGATTTGATGCTAACTCGTTCGTTTCGCCTGCATTTGAAGCTATATCACTCATATCGCAAGTATCTGAACCTAAATCATTTATTTCGCATGGATTTGAAGCTAAACCTTCTACATAGCATTGATTTGAAGCTTAATCGTGTGTTTGCATGGATTTGAAGCAAAGTCGTTCGTTTCGCCTGCATTTGACGATATATCACTTATATCTCAAGTATCTGAAGCTAAATCATTTGTTTCGCATGTATTTGAAGCTTAACCTTAGAAATCGCATTTATTTGAACCTAATCATGTGATTCTCTTGGATTTGAAGATACCTCGTTTGTTTCGTCTGCATCTGAAGCTATATCACTTATATCGCAAGTATCTGAAGCTAAATCATTAGTTTCGCATGCATTTGAAGCTAAACATTCTACATCGCATAGGTTTGAAGCTAGCTCGTTTGCTTCGTCTGCAGTTGAAGCTATATCACTTATATCGCAATTATTTGAACAAAAATCATATATTTTGTATGGATTTGAAGCTAACTCGTTTGTTTCGACTGCATTATCTGATCCTAAGTCATTTGTTTCGCATGGATTTGAAGCTAAGCCTTCTACTTCGCATTGATTTGAGCCTACATCATGTGTTTCGCTTCGATTTGAAGCTAAACCTTCTACATCGCATTGATTTGAAGCTAAATCATGTGATTCGTTTGGATTTGAAGCTAAACCTTCTACATCGCATGGATTTGAAGCTAACTCGTTTGATTCGTCTGCATTTGAAGCTATATCACTTATACCCCAAGTGTTTGAATCTAAATCATTTGTTTCGCATGGATTTGAAGCCAAGCCTTCTACTTCGCATTGATTTGAAGCTAAGTCATGTGTATCGCATGCATTTGATGCTAACTCGTTCGTTTCGCCTGCATTTGAAGCTATATCACTCATATCGCAAGTATCTGAACCTAAATCATTTGTTTCGCATGGATTTGAAGCTAAACCTTCTACATAGCATTGATTTGAAGCTTAATCATGTGTTTGCATGGATTTGAAGCAAAGTCGTTCGTTTCGCCTGCATTTGACAATATATATCACTTATATCTCAAGTATCTGAAGCTAAATCATTTGTTTCGCATGTATTTGAAGCTTAACCTTAGAAATCGCATTTATTTGAACCTAATCTTGTGATTCTCTTGGATTTGAAGATACCTCGTTTGTTTCGTCTGTATCTGAAGCTATATCACTTATATCGCAAGTATCTGAAGCTAAATCATTAGTTTCGCATGCATTTGAAGCTAAACATTCTACATCGCATAGGTTTGAAGCTAGCTCGTTTGCTTCGTCTGCAGTTGAAGCTATATCACTTACATCGCAATTATTTGAACAAAAATCATATATTTTGTATGGATTTGAAGCTAACTCGATTGTTTCGACTGCGTTATCTGAACCTAAGTCATTTGTTTCGCATGGATTTGAAGCTATGCCTTCTACTTCGCATTGATTTGAGCCTACATCATGTGTTTCGCTTCGATTTGAAGCTAAACCTTCTACATCGCATTGATTTGCAGCTAAATCATGTGTATCGCTTCGATTTGAAGCTAAACCTTCTACATCGCATTGATTTGCAGCTAAATCATGTGTTTCGCATGGATTTGAAGCTAACTCGTTTGTTTCGTCTGCATTTAAAGCTATGTCACTTATATCACAAGTATCTGAAGCTAAATCATTGGTTTCGCATGATTTTGAATCTAAACCATGTGTTTCGCATGAATTTGAATCTAAATCTTGTCTTTCCTATGTATTTGAACCTTAATCATGTGTTTTGCATGGATTTGAAGCAAACTAGTTTGTTTCGTCTGCATTTGAAGCTATATCACTTGTATCGCAAGTATCTGAAGATAAATCATTTGTTCCGCATGGATTTGAAGCTAAGCCTTCTACTTCGCATTGATTTGGAGCTAAATCATGTGTATCGCATGGATTTGAAGCTAACTCGTTTGTTTCGTCTGCATTTGACGATATATCACTTATATCTCAAGTATCTGAAGCTAAATCATTTGTTTCGCATGTATTTGTAGCTTAACCTTAGAAATCGCATTTATTTGAACCTAATCATGTGATTCTCTTGGATTTGAAGATACCTCGTTTGTTTCGTCTGCATCTGAAGCTATATCACTTATATCGCAAGTATCTGAAGCTAAATCATTAGTTTCGCATGCATTTGAAGCTAAACATTCTACATCGCATAGGTTTGAAGCTAGCTCGTTTGCTTCGTCTGCAGTTGAAGCTATATCACTTATATCGCAATTATTTGAACAAAAATCATATATTTTGTATGGATTTGAAGCTAACTCGTTTGTTTCGACTGCATTATCTGATCCTAAGTCATTTGTTTCGCATGGATTTGAAGCTAAACCTTCTACATCGTATCGATTTGAAGCTAAATGATATGTATTGCATGGATTTTGAAGCTAATCCCGTTTGAATCGTCTGCATTTGCAGCTATATCACTTATATCAAAAGTGTCTGGAGCTAAATCATTTGTTTCGCATGGATTTGAAGCTAATCCTACTACATCGCATTGATTTGAAGCTAAATCATGTGTTTTGCATGGATTTGATGCTAACTCGTTTGTTTCCCCTGCATTTGAAGCTATATCAGTTACATCGCAAGTATCTGAAGCTAAATCATTTCTTTCGTATGGATATGAAGCTCAACATTCTAGATCGCAATTGATTTGATGCTAAATCATGTGTTTTGCATGGATTTTATGCTAACTCGTTTGTTTACCCTGCATTTGAAGCTATTTCAGTTATATCGCAAGTATCTGATGCTAAATCATTTGTTTCGCATGGATTTGAAGCTAAACCTTCTACATCGGACTGATTTACAGCTAAATCATGTGTTTCGCATGGTTTTGTAGCTAACTCGTTCGTTTCGCCTGCATTTGATGGTATATCACTTATATCGTAAGTGTTTGAAGCTAAATCATTTGTTTCGCATGGATTTGAAGCTAAACCTTCTACATCGTATCGATTTGAAGCTAAATGATATGTATCGCATGGATTTTGAAGCTATCCCGTTTGATTCGTCTGCATTTGCAGCTATATCACTTATATCACAAGTGTTTGAAGCTAAATCATTTGTTGCGCATGGATTTGAAGCTCAACATTCTAGATCGCATTGATTTGAAGCTAAATCATGTGTTTTGCATGGATTTTATGCTAACTCGTTTGTTTACCCTGCATTTGAAGCTATTTCAGTTATATCGCAAGTATCTGATGCTAAATCATTTGTTTCGCATGGATTTGAAGCTAAACCTTCTACATCGGATTGATTTACAGCTAAATCATGTGTTTCGCACGGATTTGAAGCTAACTCGTTCGTTTCGCCTGCATTTGATGCTATATCACTTATATCGTAAGTGTTTGAAGCTAAATCATTTGTTTCGCATGGATTTGAAGCTAAACCTTCTACATCGTATCGATTTGAAGCTAAATGATATGTATCGCATGGATTTTGAAGCTATCCCGTTTGATTCGTCTGCATTTGCAGCTATATCACTTATATCACAAGTGTTTGAAGCTAAATCATTTGTTTCGCATGGATTTGAAGCTAAACCTTCTACATCGCATTGATTTGAAGCTAAATCATGTGTTTTGCATGGATTTTATGCTAACTCGTTTGTTTCCCCTGCATTTGAAGCTATATCAGTTATATCGCAAGTGTCTGATGCTAAATCATTTGTCTCGCATGGATTTGAAGCTAAACCTTCTACATCGCATTGATTTACAGCTAAATCATGTGATTCGCTTGGCTTTGAAACTAACTCGTTTGTTTCGTCTGCATTTGAAGCTCTATCACTTATATCCCAAGTGTTTGAAGCTAAATCATGTGTTTCTTATGGATTTGAAGCTAACTTGTTAGTTTCGCCTGCATTTGAAGCAATATCAATGTATCGCAAGTATCTGAACCTAAATCATTTGTTTCGCATGGATTTGAAGCTCAGCCTTCTACTTCGTATCGATTTGAAGTTAAATAATATGTATCGCATGGATTTTGGAGCTTCCCCGTTTGATTCGTCTGCATTTCCTGCTATATCACTTATATTCCAAGTGTTTGTAGGTAAATCATTTGTTTCGCGTGGATTTGATGCTAAACCTTCTACATCGCATTGATTTGAAGCTAAATCATGTCTTTTTTTGATTTGAAGATATAACTTCTACATCGCTTTGATTTGAAGCTAAATCATGTGTTTTGCATGGAGTTGATGCTAACTCGTTTGTTTCCCCTGCATTTGAAGCTGTATCACATATATCGCAAGTATCTTAAGCTAAATCATTCTTTTCGCATGGATTTGATGCTAAACCTTCTACATCGCATTTATTTGAAGCTAAATCATGTGATGCGCTTGGATTTGAATCTATACCTTCTACATCGCATTGATTTGAAGATAAATCATGTTTTTCGTTTTGATTTGAAGCTAAACCTTCATACATCGCATTGCTTTGTAGCTAAATCATGTGGTTCGCTTGGATTTGAAGCTATACCTTCTACATCGCTTTGATTTGAAGCTAAATCATGTGTTTTGCATGGTTTAGATGCTAACTCGTTTGTTTCCGCTGCATTTGAAGCTATATCAGTTATATCGCAAGTATCTGATGCTAAATCATTTGTTTCGCATGGATTTGAAGCTAAACCTATTACATCGCATTGATTTGCAGCTAAATCATGTGTTTTGCATGGATTTGATGCTAACTCGTTTGTTTCCCCTGCATTTGATGCTATATCACTTATATCGTAAGTGTTTGAAGCTAAATCATTTGTTTCGCATGGATTTGAAGCTAAACCTTCTACATCGCATTGATTTACAGCTAAATCATGTGACTCGCTTGGCTTTGAAGCTAACTCGTTAGTTTCGCCAGCATTCGAAGCAATATCAATGTATCGCAAGTATCTGAACCTAAATCATTTGTTTCGCATGGATTTGAAGTTAAGCCTTCTACTTCGCATGGATTTAAAGCTAAATGATGTGTATCGCATGGATTTTGAAGCTAACTCGTTTGATTCGTCTGCATTTGAAGCTATATCAGTTATATCGCAAGTAGCTGATGCTAAATCATTTGTTTCGCATGGATTTGAAGCTAAACCTTCTACATCGCATTGATTTGAAGCTAAATCATGTGTTTTGCATGGATTTTATGCTAACTCGTTTGTTTCCCCTGCATTTGAAGCTATATCAGTTATATCGCAAGTATCTGAAGCTAAATCATTTGTTTCGCATGTATTTGAAGCTTAACCTTAGAAATCGCATTTATTTGAACCTAATCTTGTGATTCTCTTGGATTTGAAGATACCTCGTTTGTTTCGTCTGCATCTGAAGCTATATCACTTATATCGCAAGTATCTGAAGCTAAATCATTAGTTTCGCATGCATTTGAAGCTAAACATTCTACATCGCATAGGTTTGAAGCTAGCTCGTTTGCTTCGTCTGCAGTTGAAGCTATATCACTTACATCGCAATTATTTGAACAAAAATCATATATTTTGTATGGATTTGAAGCTAACTCGATTGTTTCGACTGCGTTATCTGAACCTAAGTCATTTGTTTCGCATGGATTTGAAGCTATGCCATCTACTTCGCATTGATTTGAGCCTACATCATGTGTTTCGCTTCGATTTGAAGCTAAACCTTCTACATCGCATTGATTTGCAGCTAAATCATGTGTATCGCTTCGATTTGAAGCTAAACCTTCTACATCGCATTGATTTGCAGCTAAATCATGTGTTTCGCATGGATTTGAAGCTAACTCGTTTGTTTCGTCTGCATTTAAAGCTATGTCACTTATATCACAAGTATCTGAAGCTAAATCATTGGTTTCGCATGATTTTGAATCTAAACCATGTGTTTCGCATGAATTTGAATCTAAATCTTGTCTTTCCTATGTATTTGAACCTTAATCATGTGTTTTGCATGGATTTGAAGCAAACTAGTTTGTTTCGTCTGCATTTGAAGCTATATCACTTGTATCGCAAGTATCTGAAGATAAATCATTTGTTCCGCATGGATTTGAAGCTAAGCCTTCTACTTCGCATTGATTTGGAGCTTAATCATGTGTATTGCATGGATTTGAAGCTAACTCGTTTGTTTCGTCTGCATTTGAAGCTATATCACTTATACCCCAAGTGTTTGAATCTAAATCATTTGTTTCGCATGGATTTGAAGCCAAGCCTTCTACTTCGCATTGATTTGAAGCTAAGTCATGTGTATCGCATGGATTTGATGCTAACTCGTTCGTTTCGCCTGCATTTGAAGCTATATCACTCATATCGCAAGTATCTGAACCTAAATCATTTATTTCGCATGGATTTGAAGCTAAACCTTCTACATAGCATTGATTTGAAGCTTAATCGTGTGTTTGCATGGATTTGAAGCAAAGTCGTTCGTTTCGCCTGCATTTGACGATATATCACTTATATCTCAAGTATCTGAAGCTAAATCATTTGTTTCGCATGTATTTGAAGCTTAACCTTAGAAATCGCATTTATTTGAACCTAATCATGTGATTCTCTTGGATTTGAAGATACCTCGTTTGTTTCGTCTGCATCTGAAGCTATATCACTTATATCGCAAGTATCTGAAGCTAAATCATTAGTTTCGCATGCATTTGAAGCTAAACATTCTACATCGCATAGGTTTGAAGCTAGCTCGTTTGCTTCGTCTGCAGTTGAAGCTATATCACTTATATCGCAATTATTTGAACAAAAATCATATATTTTGTATGGATTTGAAGCTAACTCGTTTGTTTCGACTGCATTATCTGATCCTAAGTCATTTGTTTCGCATGGATTTGAAGCTAAGCCTTCTACTTCGCATTGATTTGAGCCTACATCATGTGTTTCGCTTCGATTTGAAGCTAAACCTTCTACATCGCATTGATTTGCAGCTAAATCATGTGTTTCGCATGGATTTGAAGCTAACTCGTTTGTTTCGTCTGCATTTGAAGCTATATCACTCATATCGCAAGTATCTGAACCTAAATCATTTGTTTCGCATGGATTTGAAGCTAAACCTTCTACATAGCATTGATTTGAAGCTTAATCATGTGTTTGCATGGATTTGAAGCAAAGTCGTTCGTTTCGCCAGCATTTGACGATATATCACTTATATCTCAAGTATCTGAAGCTAAATCATTTGTTTCGCATGTATTTGAAGCTTAACCTTAGAAATCGCATTTATTTGAACCTAATCTTGTGATTCTCTTGGATTTGAAGATACCTCGTTAGTTTCGTCTGCATCTGAAGCTATATCACTTATATCGCAAGTATCTGAAGCTAAATCATTAGTTTCGCATGCATTTGAAGCTAAACATTCTACATCGCATAGGTTTGAAGCTAGCTCGTTTGCTTCGTCTGCAGTTGAAGCTATAACACTTACATCGCAATTATTTGAACAAAAATCATATATTTTGTATGGATTTGAAGCTAACTCGATTGTTTCGACTGCGTTATCTGAACCTAAGTCATTTGTTTCGCATGGATTTGAAGCTATGCCTTCTACTTCGCATTGATTTGAGCCTACATCATGTGTTTCGCTTCGATTTGAAGCTAAACCTTCTACATCGCATTGATTTGCAGCTAAATCATGTGTTTCGCATGGATTTGAAGCTAACTCGTTTGTTTCGTCTGCATTTAAAGCTATGTCACTTATATCACAAGTATCTGAAGCTAAATCATTGGTTTCGCATGATTTTGAATCTAAACCATGTGTTTCGCTTGAATTTGAATCTAAATCTTGTCTTTCCTATGTATTTGAACCTTAATCATGTGTTTTGCATGGATTTGAAGCAAACTAGTTTGTTTCGTCTGCATTTGAAGCTATATCACTTGTATCGCAAGTATCTGAAGATAAATCATTTGTTCCGCATGGATTTGAAGCTAAGCCTTCTACTTCGCATTGATTTGGAGCTAAATCATGTGTATCGCATGGATTTGAAGCTAACTCGTTTGTTTCGTCTGCATTTAAAGCTATGTCACTTATATCACAAGTATCTGAAGCTAAATCATTGGTTTCGCATGATTTTGAATCTAAACCATGTGTTTCGCATGAATTTGAATCTAAATCTTGTCTTTCCTATGTATTTGAACCTTAATCATGTGTTTTGCATGGATTTGAAGCAAACTAGTTTGTTTCGTCTGCATTTGAAGCTATATCACTTGTATCGCAAGTATCTGAAGATAAATCATTTGTTCCGCATGGATTTGAAGCTAAGCCTTCTACTTCACATTGATTTGGAGCTTAATCATGTGTATCGCATGGATTTGAAGCTAACTCGTTTGTTTCGTCTGCATTTGAAGCTATATCACTCATATCGCAAGTATCTGAACCTAAATCATTTGTTTCGCATGGATTTGAAGCTAAACCTTCTACATAGCATTGATTTGAAGCTTAATCATGTGTTTGCATGGATTTGAAGCAAAGTCGTTCGTTTCGCCTGCATTTGACGATATATCACTTATATCTCAAGTATCTGAAGCTAAATCATTTGTTTCGCATGTATTTGAAGCTTAACCTTAGAAATCGCATTTATTTGAACCTAATCTTGTGATTCTCTTGGATTTGAAGATACCTCGTTTGTTTCGTCTGCATCTGAAGCTATATCACTTATATCGCAAGTATCTGAAGCTAAATCATTAGTTTCGCATGCAATTGAAGCTAAACATTCTACATCGCATGGGTTTGAAGCTAGCTCGTTTGCTTCGTCTGCAGTTGAAGCTATATCACTTACATCGCAATTATTTGAACAAAAATCATATATTTTGTATGGATTTGAAGCTAACTCGATTGTTTCGACTGCGTTATCTGAACCTAAGTCATTTGTTTCGCATGGATTTGAAGCTATGCCTTCTACTTCGCATTGATTTGAGCCTACATCATGTGTTTCGCTTCGATTTGAAGCTAAACCTTCTACATCGCATTGATTTGCAGCTAAATCATGTGTATCGCTTCGATTTGAAGCTAAACCTTCTACATCGCATTGATTTGCAGCTAAATCATGTGTTTCGCATGGATTTGAAGCTAACTCGTTTGTTTCGTCTGCATTTAAAGCTATGTCACTTATATCACAAGTATCTGAAGCTAAATCATTGGTTTCGCATGATTTTGAATCTAAACCATGTGTTTCGCATGAATTTGAATCTAAATCTTGTCTTTCCTATGTATTTGAACCTTAATCATGTGTTTTGCATGGATTTGAAGCAAACTAGTTTGTTTCGTCTGCATTTGAAGCTATATTACTTGTATCGCAAGTATCTGAAGATAAATCATTTGTTCCGCATGGATTTGAAGCTAAGCCTTCTACTTCGCATTGATTTGGAGCTAAATCATGTGTATCGCATGGATTTGAAGCTAACTCGTTTGTTTCCCCTGCATTTGATGCTATATCACTTATATCGTAAGTGTTTGAAGCTAAATCATTTGTTTCGCATGGATTTGAAGCTAAACCTTCTACATCGTATTGATTTACAGCTAAATCATGTGACTCGCTTGGCTTTGAAGCTAACTCGTTAGTTTCGCCTGCATTCGAAGCAATATCAATGTATCGCAAGTATCTGAACCTAAATCATTTGTTTCGCATGGATTTGAAGTTATGCCTTCTACTTCGCATGGATTTAAAGCTAAATGATGTGTATCGCATGGATTTTGAAGCTAACTCGTTTGATTCGTCTGCATTTGAAGCTATATCAGTTATATCGCAAGTAGCTGATGCTAAATCATTTGTTTCGCATGGATTTGAATCTAAACCTTCTACATCGCATTGATTTGAAGCTAAATCATGTGTTTTGCATGGATTTTATGCTAACTCGTTTGTTTCCCCTGCATTTGAAGCTATATCAGTTATATCGCAAGTATCTGATGCTAAATCATTTGTTTCGCATGGATTCGAAGCTAAACCTTCTACATCGCATTGATTTACACCTAAATCATGTGTTTCGCATGGATTTGAAGCGAACTCGTTCGTTTCGCCTGTATTTGATGCTATATCACTTATATCGCAAATGTTTGAAGCTAAATCATTTGTTTCGCATGGATTTGAAGCTAAACCTTCTACATCGTATCGATTTGAAGCTAAATGATATGTATTGCATGGATTTTGAAGCTAATCCCGTTTGAATCGTCTGCATTTGCAGCTATATCACTTATATCAAAAGTGTTTGGAGCTAAATCATTTGTTTCGCATGGATTTGAAGCTAATCCTACTACATCGCATTGATTTGAAGCTAAATCATGTGTTTTGCATGGATTTTATGCTAACTCGTTTGTTTACCCTGCATTTGAAGCTATTTCAGTTATATCGCAAGTATCTGATGCTAAATCATTTGTTTCGCATGGATTTGAAGCTAAACCTTCTACATCGGACTGATTTACAGCTAAATCATGTGTTTCGCATGGTTTTGTAGCTAACTCGTTCGTTTCGCCTGCATTTGATGGTATATCACTTATATCGTAAGTGTTTGAAGCTAAATCATTTGTTTCGCATGGATTTGAAGCTAAACCTTCTACATCGTATCGATTTGAAGCTAAATGATATGTATCGCATGGATTTTGAAGCTATCCCGTTTGATTCGTCTGCATTTGCAGCTATATCACTTATATCACAAGTGTTTGAAGCTAAATCATTTGTTGCGCATGGATTTGAAGCTCAACATTCTAGATCGCATTGATTTGAAGCTAAATCATGTGTTTTGCATGGATTTTATGCTAACTCGTTTGTTTACCCTGCATTTGAAGCTATTTCAGTTATATCGCAAGTATCTGATGCTAAATCATTTGTTTCGCATGGATTTGAAGCTAAACCTTCTACATCGCATTGATTTACAGCTAAATCATGTGACTCGCTTGGCTTTGAAGCTAACTCGTTAGTTTCGCCTGCATTCGAAGCAATATCAATGTATCGCAAGTATCTGAACCTAAATCATTTGTTTCGCATGGATTTGAAGTTAAGCCTTCTACTTCGCATGGATTTAAAGCTAAATGATGTGTATCGCATGGATTTTGAAGCTAACTCGTTTGATTCGTCTGCATTTGAAGCTATATCAGTTATATCGCAAGTAGCTGATGCTAAATCATTTGTTTCGCATGGATTTGAAGCTAAACCTTCTACATCGTATCGATTTGAAGCTAAATGATATGTATTGCATGGATTTTGAAGCTAATCCCGTTTGAATCGTCTGCATTTGCAGCTATATCACTTATATCAAAAGTGTTTGGAGCTAAATCATTTGTTTCGCATGGATTTGAAGCTAATCCTACTACATCGCATTGATTTGAAGCTAAATCATGTGTTTTGCATGGATTTGATGCTAACTCGTTTGTTTCCCCTGCATTTGAAGCTATATCAGTTATATCGCAAGTATCTGAAGCTAAATCATTTCTTTCGCATGGATATGAAGCTCAACATTCTAGATCGCAATTGATTTGATGCTAAATCATGTGTTTTGCATGGATTTTATGCTAACTCGTTTGTTTACCCTGCATTTGAAGCTATTTCAATTATATCGCAAGTATCTGATGCTAAATCATTTGTTTCGCATGGATTTGAAGCTAAACCTTCTACATCGGACTGATTTACAGCTAAATCATGTGTTTCGCATGGTTTTGTAGCTAACTCGTTCGTTTCGCCTGCATTTGATGGTATATCACTTATATCGTAAGTGTTTGAAGCTAAATCATTTGTATGGCATGGATTTGAAGCTAAACCTTCTACATCGTATCGATTTGAAGCTAAATGATATGTATCGCATGGATTTTGAAGCTATCCCGTTTGATTCGTCTGCATTTGCAGCTATATCACTTATATCACAAGTGTTTGAAGCTAAATCATTTGTTGCGCATGGATTTGAAGCTCAACATTCTAGATCGCATTGATTTGAAGCTAAATCATGTGTTTTGCATGTATTTTATGCTAACTCGTTTGTTTACCCTGCATTTGAAGCTATTTCAGTTATATCGCAAGTATCTGATGCTAAATCATTTGTTTCGCATGGATTTGAAGCTAAACCTATTACATCGCATTGATTTGCAGCTAAATCATGTGTTTTGCATGGATTTGATGCTAACTCGTTTGTTTCCCCTGCATTTGATGCTATATCACTTATATCGTAAGTGTTTGAAGCTAAATCATTTGTTTCGCATGGATTTGAAGCTAAACCTTCTACATCGCATTGATTTACAGCTAAATCATGTGACTCGCTTGGCTTTGAAGCTAACTCGTTAGTTTCGCCTGCATTCGAAGCAATATCAATGTATCGCAAGTATCTGAACCTAAATCATTTGTTTCGCATGGATTTGAAGTTAAGCCTTCTACTTCGCATGGATTTAAAGCTAAATGATGTGTATCGCATGGATTTTGAAGCTAACTCGTTTGATTCGTCTGCATTTGAAGCTATATCAGTTATATCGCAAGTAGCTGATGCTAAATCATTTGTTTCGCATGGATTTGAAGCTAAACCTTCTACATCGCATTGATTTGAAGCTAAATCATGTGTTTTGCATGGATTTTATGCTAACTCGTTTGTTTCCCCTGCATTTGAAGCTATATCAGTTATATCGCAAGTATCTGATGCTAAATCATTTGTCTCGCATGGATTTGAAGCTAAACCTTCTACATCGCATTGATTTACAGCTAAATCATGTGATTCGCTTGGCTTTGAAGCTAACTCGTTAGTTTCGCCTGCATTTGAAGCAATATCAATGTATCGCAAGTATCTGAACCTAAATCATTTGTTTCGCATGGATTTGAAGCTCAGCCTTCTACTTCGTATCGATTTGAAGTTAAATAATATGTATCGCACGGATTTTGGAGCTTCCCCGTTTGATTCGTCTGCATTTCCTGCTATATCACTTATATTCCAAGTGTTTGTAGGTAAATCATTTGTTTCGCATGAATTTGATGCTAAACCTTCTACATCGCATTGATTTGAAGCTAAATCATGTGTTGCGCTTGGATTTGAATCTATACCTTCTACAACGCTTTGATTTGAAGCTAAATCATATGTTTCGCATAGAGTTGATGCTAACTCGTTTGTTTCCCCTGCATTTGAAGCTATTTCGGTTATATCGCAAGTATCTGATGCTAAATCATTTGTCTCGCATGGATTTGAAGCTAAACCTTCTTCATCGCATTGATTTGAAGCTAAATCATGTGTTGCGCTTGGATTTGAATCTATACCTTCTACATCGCATTGATTTGAAGCTAAATCATGTGTTTCGTTTGGATTTGAAGCTAATCCTTCTACATCGCATTGATTTGCAGCTTAATCATGTGTTTCGC
This sequence comes from Megalopta genalis, assembly GCF_051020955.1. Lineage (NCBI taxonomy): Eukaryota > Metazoa > Arthropoda > Insecta > Hymenoptera > Halictidae > Megalopta > Megalopta genalis. The sequence goes on along the minus strand of NW_027477363.1, from coordinate 25,782 downwards.
ATGGAATTGATGCTAACTCGTTTGTTTCCCCTGCATTTGAAGCTATTTCAGTTATATCGCAAGTATCTGAAGCTAAATCATTGGTTTCGCATGATTTTGAATCTAAACCATGTGTTTCGCTTGAATTTGAATCTAAATCTTGTCTTTCCTATGTATTTGAACCTTAATCATGTGTTTTGCATGGATTTGAAGCAAACTAGTTTGTTTCGTCTGCATTTGAAGCTATATCACTTGTATCGCAAGTATCTGAAGATAAATCATTTGTTCCGCATGGATTTGAAGCTAAGCCTTCTACTTCGCATTGATTTGGAGCTAAATCATGTGTATCGCATGGATTTGAAGCTAACTCGTTTGTTTCGTAAGCATTTAAAGCTATGTCACTTATATCACAAGTATCTGAAGCTAAATCATTGGTTTCGCATGATTTTGAATCTAAACCATGTGTTTCGCATGAATTTGAATCTAAATCTTGTCTTTCCTATGTATTTGAACCTTAATCATGTGTTTTGCATGGATTTGAAGCAAACTAGTTTGTTTCGTCTGCATTTGAAGCTATATCACTTGTATCGCAAGTATCTGAAGATAAATCATTTGTTCCGCATGGATTTGAAGCTAAGCCTTCTACTTCACATTGATTTGGAGCTTAATCATGTGTATCGCATGGATTTGAAGCTAACTCGTTTGTTTCGTCTGCATTTGAAGCTATATCACTCATATCGCAAGTATCTGAACCTAAATCATTTGTTTCGCATGGATTTGAAGCTAAACCTTCTACATAGCATTGATTTGAAGCTTAATCATGTGTTTGCATGGATTTGAAGCAAAGTCGTTCGTTTCGCCTGCATTTGACGATATATCACTTATATCTCAAGTATCTGAAGCTAAATCATTTGTTTCGCATGTATTTGAAGCTTAACCTTAGAAATCGCATTTATTTGAACCTAATCTTGTGATTCTCTTGGATTTGAAGATACCTCGTTTGTTTCGTCTGCATCTGAAGCTATATCACTTATATCGCAAGTATCTGAAGCTAAATCATTAGTTTCGCATGCATTTGAAGCTAAACATTCTACATCGCATGGGTTTGAAGCTAGCTCGTTTGCTTCGTCTGCAGTTGAAGCTATATCACTTACATCGCAATTATTTGAACAAAAATCATATATTTTGTATGGATTTGAAGCTAACTCGATTGTTTCGACTGCGTTATCTGAACCTAAGTCATTTGTTTCCCATGGATTTGAAGCTATGCCTTCTACTTCGCATTGATTTGAGCCTACATCATGTGTTTCGCTTCGATTTGAAGCTAAACCTTCTACATCGCATTGATTTGCAGCTAAATCATGTGTATCGCTTCGATTTGAAGCTAAACCTTCTACATCGCATTGATTTGCAGCTAAATTATGTGTTTCGCATGGATTTGAAGCTAACTCGTTTGTTTCGTCTGCATTTAAAGCTATGTCACTTATATCACAAGTATCTGAAGCTAAATCATTGGTTTCGCATGATTTTGAATCTAAACCATGTGTTTCGCATGAATTTGAATCTAAATCTTGTCTTTCCTATGTATTTGAACCTTAATCATGTGTTTTGCATGGATTTGAAGCAAACTAGTTTGTTTCGTCTGCATTTGAAGCTATATCACTTGTATCGCAAGTATCTGAAGATAAATCATTTGTTCCGCATGGATTTGAAGCTAAGCCTTCTACTTCGCATTGATTTGGAGCTAAATCATGTGTATCGCATGGATTTGAAGCTAACTCGTTTGTTTCGTCTGCATTTGAAGCTATGTCACTTATATCACAAGTATCTGAACCTAAGTCATTTGTTTCGCATGGTTTTGAAGCAAAGCCTTCTACTTCGCATTGATTTGAAGCTAAATCGTGTGTATCACATGGATTTTGAAGGTAACTCGTTTGATTCATTTGAATTTGAAGCTATATCACTTATATGGCTAGTGTTTGCTGCTATATCACTTGTTTCGCATGGATTTGAAGCTAAACCTTCTACATCGTATTGAGTTGAAGCTAAATCATGTGTTTCGCTTGGGTTTGAAGCTAAACCTTCTACATCGCATGGATTTGAAGCTAACTCGTGTGATTGGTCTGCATTTGAAGCTATATCACTTATACCCCAAGTGTTTGAATCTAAATCATTTCTTTCGCATGGATTGGAAGCTAAACCTTCTACATAGCATTGATTTGAAGCTTAATCATGTGTTTGCATGGATTTGAAGCAAAGTAGTTCGTTTCGCCTGCATTTGACGATATATCACTTATATCTCAAGTATCTGAAGCTTAAACATTTGTTTCGCATGTATTTGAAGCTTAACCTTAGAAATCGCATTTATTTGAACCTAATCATCTGATTCTCTTGGATTTGAAGATACCTCGTTTGTTTCGTCTGCACCTGAAGCTATATCACTTATATCGCAAGTATCTGAAGCTAAATCATTAGTTTCGCATGCATTTGAAGCTAAACATTCTACATCGCATAGGTTTGAAGCTAGCTCGTTTGCTTCGTCTGCAGTTGAAGCTATATCACTTATATCGCAATTATTTGAACAAAAATCATATATTTTGTATGGATTTGAAGCTAACTCGTTTGTTTCGACTGCATTATCTGAACCTAAGTCATTTTTTTCGCATGGATTTGAAGCTAAGCCTTCTACTTCGCATTGATTTGAGCCTACATCATGTGTTTCGCTTCGATTTGAAGCTAAACCTTCTACATCGCATTCATTTGAAGCTAAATCATGTGTTTTGCATGGATTTTATGCTAACTCATTTGTTTCCCCTGCATTTGAAGCTATATCAGTTATATCGCAGGTATCTGATGCTAAATCATTTGTCTCGCATGGATTTGAAGCTAAACCTTCTACATCGCATTGATTTACAGATAATCATTTGATTCGCTTGGCTTTGAAGCTAACTCGTTTGTTTCGTCTGCATTTGAAGCTATAACACTTATATCCCAAGTGTTTGAAGCTAAATCATGTGTTTCGCATGGATTTGAAGCTAAACCTTCTACATCGGATTGATTTACAGCTAAATCATGTGTTTCGCATGGATTTGAAGCTAACTCGTTCGTTTCGCCTGCATTTGATGATATATCACTTATATCGTAAGTGTTTGAAGCTAAATCATTTGTTTCGCATGGATTTGAAGCTAAACCTTCTACATCGTATCGATTTGAAGCTAAATGATATGTATCGCATGGATTTTGAAACTATCCCGTTTGATTCGTCTGCATTTGCAGCTATATCACTTATATCACAAGTGTTTGAAGCTAAATCATTTGTTTCGCATGGATTTGAAGCTATACCTTCTACATCGCATTGATTTGAAGCTAAATGATATGTATCGCATGGATTTTGAAACTATCCCGTTTGATTCGTCTGCATTTGCAGCTATATCACTTATATCACAAGTGTTTGAAGCTAAATCATTTGTTTCGCATGGATTTGAAGCTAAACCTTCTACATCGCATTGATTTGAAGCTAAATCATGTGTGTCGCACGGATTTTGGAGCTTCCCCGTTTGATTCGTCTGCATTTCCTGCTATATCACTTATACTCCAAGTGTTTGTAGGTAAATCATTTGTTTCGCATGGATTTGATGCTAAACCTTCTACATCGCATTGATTTGAAGCTAAATCGTGTGTTGCGCTTGGATTTGAATCTATACCTTCTACATCGCATTGTTTTGAAGCTAAATCATGTTTTGCGTTTGGATTTGAAGATATAACTTCTACAACGCTTTGATTTGAAGCTAAATCATGTGTTTTGCATGGAGTTGATGCTAACTCGTTTGTTTCCCCTGCATTTGAAGCTATTTCGGTTATATCGCAAGTATCTGATGCTAAATCATTTGTCTTGCATGGATTTGAAGCTAAACCTTCTTCATCGCATTGATTTGAAGCTAAATCGTGTGTTGCGCTTGGATTTGAATCTATACCTTCTACATCGCATTGATTTGAAGCTAAATCAAGTGTTTCGTTTGGATTTGAAGCTAAACCTTCTACATCGCATTGATTTGCAGCTTAATCATGTGTTTCGCATGGAATTGATGCTAACTCGTTTGTTTCCCCTGCATTTGAAGCTATTTCAGTTATATCGCAAGTAACTGATGCTAAATCATTTGTTTCGCATGGATTTGAAGCTAAGCCTTCTACTTCGTATCGATTTGAAGTTAAATGATATGTATCGCATGGATTTTGAAGCTTCCACGTTTGATTCGTCTGCATTTCCTGCTATATCACTATATCCCAAGTGTTTGTAGGTAAATCATTTGTTTCGCATGGATTTGAGGCTAAACCTTCTACATCGCATTGATTTGAAGCTAAATCATGTGTTGTGCTTGGATTTGAATCTATAACTTCTACATCGCATTGATTTGAAGCTAAATCATGTGTTTCGTTTGGATTTGAAGATATACCTTCTACATCGCTTTGATTTGAAGCTAAATCATGTGTTTTGCATGGAATTGATGCTAACTCCATTGTTTCCCCTGCATTTGAAGCTATTTCGGTTATATCGCAAGTATCTGATGCTGAATCATTTGTCTCGCATGGATTTGAAGCTAAACCTTCTACATCGCATTGATTTGAAGCTAAATCATGTGTTGCGCTTGGTTTTGAATCTATACCTTCTACATCGCATTGTTTTGAAGCTAAATCATGTTTTGCGTTTGGATTTGAAGATATAACTTCTACAACGCTTTGATGTGAAGCTAAATCATGTGTTTTGCATGGAATTGATGATAACTCGTTTGTTTCCCCTGCATTTGAAGCTATTTCAGTTATATCGCAAGTATCTGATGCTAAATCATTTGTTTCGCATGGATTTGAAGATAAACCTTCTACATCGCATTGATTTGCGGCTAAATCATGTGTGTCGCATGGATGTGAAGCTAACTCGTTTGTTTCCCCTGCATTTGAAGCTATTTCGGTTATATCGCAAGTATCTGATGCTAAATCATTTGTCTCGCATGGATTTGAAGCTAAACCTTCTACATCGCATTGATTTGAAGCTAAATCATGTGTTGCGCTTGGATTTGAATCTATACCTTCTACATCGCATTGATTTGAAGCTAAATCATGTGTTGCGCTTGGATTTGAATCTATAACTTCTACATCGCATTGATTTGAAGCTAAATCATATGTTTCGTTTGGATTTGAAGCTAAACCTTCCACATCGCATTGATTAGCAACTAAATCATGAGTTTCGCATGGATTTGAAGCTAACTCGTTTGTTTCGTCTGCATTTGAAGCTACATCACATATATCCGAAGTGTTTCAAGCTCAATCATTTGCTTCGCGTGGATTGGAAGCTAATCCTTCTACATCGCAGTGATTTGAAGCTAAATCATGTGTTTCGCATGCATTTGCAGCTAACTCGTTTATATCGTCTGCATTTGTAGCTGTATCACTTATATCGCAAGTATCTGAAGCTAAATCATTTGTGTCTCATAGATTTGAAGCTAAACCTTCTACATAGCATTGATTTGCAGCTAAATCATGTATTTCGCTTGGATATGAAGCTAACTCGTTTGTTTCCGTCTGCATTTGAAGCTATATCACTTATATCCCAAGTGTTTGAAGCTAAATCATTTGTTTCTCATGGATTTGAAGCTAAACCTTATACATCGCATTGATTTGAAGCTAAATCATGTGTTTCGCTTGGATTTGAAGCTAAACCTTCTACATCGTATCGATTTGAAGCAAAATGATATGTATCGCATTGCTTTTGAAGCTACCCCGTTTGAATCGTCTGCATTTGCAGCTATATCACTTATATCACAAGTGTTTGAAGCTAAATCATTTGTTTCGCATGGATTTGAAGCTAAACCTTCTATATCGCATACATTTGAAGCTAAATCGTGTGTTTTGCATGGATTTTATGCCAACTCGTTTGTTTCCCCTGCATTTGAAGCTATATCAGTTATATCGCAAGTATCTGATGCTAAATCATTTGTTTCGCATGGATTTGAAGCTAAACCTTCTACATCGCATTGATTTGCAGCTAAATCATGTGTTTCGCATGGATTTGAAGGTAACTCGTTAGTATCGCCTGCATTTGAAGCTATATCACTTATATCGCAAGTATCTGAACCTAAATCATTTGTTTCGCATGAATTTGAAGCTAAGCCTTCTACTTCGCACGGATTTAAAGCTAAATGATGTGTGTCACATGGATTTTGAAGCTAACTCATTTGATTCGTCTGCATTTGAAGCTATATCACTTATATCCCAAGTGTTTGATGCTAAATCATTTGTTTCGCATGGATTTGTAGCTAAACCTTCTACATCGCATTAATTTGAAGCTAAATCATTTGTTTCGCATTGATTTGAAGCTAAACCTTCTACATCGCATTGATTTGAAGCTAAATCATGTGATTCGTTTGGATTTGAAGCTAACTCGTTTGTTTCGCCTGCATTTGAAGCTACATCACATATATCCCACCTGTTTGAAGCTCAAACATTTGCTTCGCTTGGATTTGAAGCTAATCCTTCTACATCGCATTGATTTTAAGCTAAATCATGTGATTCGCTTGGATTTGAAGCTAACTCGTTTGTTTCGCCTGCATTTGAAGCTATATCACATATATCCCACATGTTTGAAGATCAATCATTTGGTTCGCATGGATTGGAAGCTAACTCGTTTGTTTCGTCTGCATTTGAAGATATATCACTTAAATCCCAATTGTTTGAAGATAAATCATTTGTTCCGCATGGATTTCAAGCTAAACCTTCTACATCGCATTGATTTGAAGCTAAGTCATGTGTTTTGCATGAATTTGAAGCTAACTCGTTTGATTCCTCTACAATTGAAGCTATATCACTTATATCGCAAGTATCTAAAACTAAATCATTTGTGTCGCCTGGATTTGAAGTTAAACCTTCTACATAGCATTGATTTGAAGCTTAATAATGTGTTTTGCTTGGAATTAAATCTAACTCGTTTGTTTCCCCTGCATTTGAAGCATATATCACTTATATCGCAAGTATCTATAGCTAAATCATTTGTTTTGCATGGATTTGAAGCTAAACCTTCTATATAGCATTGGTTTGAAGCTTAACAATGTGTTTTGCTTGGATATGAAGCTAACTCGTTTGTTTCCCCGTACATTTGTAGCTACATCACTTATAACGGAACAATCTGATGCTAAATCATTTGTGTCGCATCGATTTGAAGCTAATCCTTCTACATCGTATTGATTTAAAGCTAAATCATGTGTTTCGCTTGGATTTGAAGCTAAATCTTCTATATCGTATCGATTTGAAGCAAAATGATATGTATCGCATGGCTTTTGAAGCTACCCCGTTTGAATCGTCTGCATTTGCAGCTATATCACTTATATCACAAGTGTTTGAAGCTAAATCATTTGTTTCGCATGGATTTGAAGCTAAACCTTCTATATCGCATTCATTTGAAGCGAAATCATGTGTTTCGCCTGCATTTGAAGCTATATCACTTATATCGCAAGTATCTGAACCTAATTCATTTGTTTCGCATGAATTTGAAGCTAAGCCTTCTACTTCGCATGGATTTAAAGCTAAATGATGTGTGTCACATGGATTTTGAAGCTAACTCGTTTGTATCGCCTGCATTTGAAGCTATATCACATATATCCCACGTGTTTGAAGCTCAATCATTTGGTTAGCTTGGATTTGAAGCTTACCCTTCTACATCGCATTGATTTGAAGCTAAATCATGTGTTTTGCATGAATTTGAAGCTAACTCGTTTGTTTCCTCTACAATTGAAGCTATATCACTTATATCGCAAGTATCTAAAGCTAAATCATTTGGGTCGCCTGGATTTGAAGTTAAACCTACTACATAGCATTGATTTGAAGTATTAATAATGTGTTTTGCTTGGAATTAAAGCTAACTCGTTTGTTTCCCCTGCATTTGAAGCATATATCACTTATATCGCAAGTATCTATAGCTAAATCATTTGTTTTGCATGGATTTGAAGCTAAACCTTCTATATAGCATTGGTTTGAAGCTTAACAATGTGTTTTGCTTGGATATGAAGCTAACTCGTTTGTTTCCCCGTACATTTGTAGCTATATCACTTATAACGGAACAATCTGATGCTAAATCATTTGTGTCGCATCGATTTGAAGCTAATCCTTCTACATCGTATTGATTTAAAGCTAAATCATGTGTTTCGCTTGGATTTGAAGCTAAATCTTCTACATCGTATCGATTTGAAGCAAAATGATATGTATCGCATGGCTTTAGAAGCTACCCCGTTTGAATCGTCTGCATTTGCAGCTATATCACTTATATCACAAGTGTTTGAAGCTAAATCATTTGTTTCGCATGGATTTGAAGCTAAACCTTCTATATCGCATTCATTTGAAGCGAAATCATGCGTTTCGCTTGGATTTGAAGCTATACCTTCTACATCGCTTTGATTTGTCAGCTAAATCATGTGTTTTGCATGGATTTGATGCTAACTCGTTTGTTTCACCTGCATTTGAAGCTACATCAGTTATATCGCAAGTACCTGATGCTAAATCATTTGTTTCGCATGGATTTGAAGCTAAACCTTCTACATCGTATTGATTTGCAGCTAAATCATGTGTTTCGCGTGGATTTGAAGCTAACTCGTTCGTTTCGCCTGCATTTGATGCTATATCACTTATATCGCAAGTGTTTGAAGCTCAATCATTTGGTTCGCTTGGATTTGAAGCTAATCCTTCTACATCGCATTGATTTGAAGCTAAATCATGTGTTTTGCATGAATTTGAAGCTAACTCGTTTGTTTCCTCTACAATTGAAGCTATATCACTTATATCGCAAGTATCTAAAGCTAAATCATTTGTGTCGCCTGGATTTAAAGTTAAACCTTCTACATAGCATTGATTTGAAGCTTAATCATGTTTTTCGCTTGGATTAGAAGCTATACCTCCTACATCGCTTTGATTTGAAGCTAAGTCATGTGTTTTGCATGGATTTGATGCTCATTCGTTTGTTTCCCCTGCATTTGAAGCTATTTCAGTTATATCGCAAGTATCTGAAGCTAAATCATTTGTTTCGTATAGATTTGAAGTTTAACCTTCTACATCGCATTGATTTGAAGCTAAATCATGTGTTGCGCTTGGATTTGAAGCTAACTCGTTTGTTTCGCCTGCATTTGAAGCAATATCAATGTATCGCAAGTATCTGAAGCTAAATCATTTGTTTCCCATGGATTTGAAGCTAAACCTTCAACATAGCATTGAATTGAAGCTTAATCATGTGTTTTGCATGAATTTGATGCTAACTCGTTTGTTTCTCCTGCATTTGATGCTATATCACTTATACCGCATGTATCTGATGCTAAATCAACTGTATCGGATGGATTTGAAGCTAATCCTTCTACTTCGAATTGATTTGAAGCTAAATTATGTGTATCGCATGGATTTGAAGCTAAACCTTCCACATCGCATTGATTTGCAGCTAAATCTTGTGTTTCGCATGGATTTGAAGCTAACTCGTCTGTTTCGTCTGCATTTGAAGATGTATCACTTATATCCCTAGCGTTTGAAAGTAAATTGTTTGTTTCGCCTGGATTTGAAGATAAACCTTCTAAGTCGCACTGGCTTGAAGCTAAATCGTGTGATTCGCTTGGATTTGATGTTAACTCGTTTGTTTCCCCTGCATTTGAAACTATATCACTTATATCGCAACTATCCGATGTTAAATCATTTGTTTCGCATGGATTTGTAGCTAAACCTTCTACATCGCATTGAATTGAAGCTAAATCATGTGATTCGTGTGGTTTTGAAGCTAACTCGTTTGTTTCGCCTGCATTTGACGCTATATCACATATATCCCAAGTGTTTGAAGCTCAAACATTTGCTTCGCTTGGATTTGAAGCTAATCCTTCTACTTCGCATTGATTTGGAGCTAAATCGTGTGTATCGCATGGATTTGATGCTAACTCGTTTGTTTCCCCTGCATTTGAAGCTATATCAGTTATATCGCCAGTATCGGATGCTAAATCATTTGTTTCGTATAGATTTGAAGTTTAACCTTCTACATCGCATTGATTTGAAGCTAAATCATGTGTTGCGCTTGGATTTGAAGCTAACTCGTTAGTTTCGCCTGCATTAGAAGCAATATCAATGTATCGCAAGTATCTGAAGCTAAATCATTTGTTTCCCATGGATTTGAAGCTAAACCAAATACAACGCATTGATTTGCAGGTAAATCATGTATTTCGCATGGATTTGATGCTAACTCGGTCGTTTCGCCTGCATTTGATGCTATATCACTTATATCGCAAGTATCTGAAGCTAAATCATTTGTTTCGTATAGATTTGAAGTTTAACCTTCTACGTCGCATTGATTTGAAACTAAATCATTTGTTTCGCATGGATTTGAATCTAAACCCTCTACATCGGATTGATTTACAGCTAAATCATGTGTTTCGCATGGATTTGAATCTATAACTTCTACATCGCATTGATTTGAAGCTAAATCATGTGTTGCGCTTGGATTTGAATCTATAACTTCTACATCGCATTGATTTGAAGCTAAATCATGTGTTTCGTTTGGATTTGAAGATATACCTTCTACATCGCTTTGATTTGAAGCTAAGTCATGTGTTTTGCATGGAATTGATGCTAACTTGTTTGTTTCCCCTGCATTTGAAGCTATTTCTGTTATATCGAAAGTATCTGATTCTAAATCATTTGTTTCGCATGGATTTGAAGCTGAGCCTTCTACTTCGTATCGATTTGAAGTTAAATGATATGTATCGCATGGATTTTGAAGCTTCCCCGTTTGATTCGTCTGCATTTCCTGCTATATCACTTATATCCCAAGTGTTTATAGGTAAATCATTTGTTTCGCAAGGATTTGAGGCTAATCCTTCTACATCGCATTGATTTGAAGCTAAATCATGTGTTTCGCATGCACTTGAAGCTAACTCGGTCGTTTCGCCTGCATTTGATGCTATATCACTTATATCGCAAGTATCTGAAGCTAAATCACTTGTTTCGCATGGATTTGAAGCTAAACTTTCTACATCGCATTGATTTGCAGCTAAATCATGTGTATCGCAAGGATTTGAAGCTAACTCGGACGTTTCGCCTGCATTTGATGCTATATCAATTATTTCGCAAGTATCTGAAGCTAAATCATTTGTGTCGCATGGATTTGAAGCTGAACTTTTTACATCGCATTGATTTGAAGCTAAATCATGTGATTCGCTTGGATTGGAAGCTATCTCGTTAGTTTCGTCTGCATTTGAAGCTATATCACTTATATCGCTAGTATCTGAAGCTAAATCAATTTTTTCCCATGGATTTGAAGCTAAACTTTCTACATCGCATTGACTTGAAGCTAAATCATGTGATTCGCTTGGACTGGAAGATAACTCGTTTATTTCGTCTGCATTTGAAGTTGTATCAATTATATCGCAAGTATCTGAAGCTAAATCATTTGTTTCGCATGGATTTGAAGCTAAACCTTCTACATCGCATTGATTTGAAGCTAAATCATGTGTTTCGCTTGGATTTGAAGCTATACCTTCTACATCGCATTGATTTGAAGCTAAATCATGTGTTTCGCATGGACTTGAAGCTAACTCGGTCGTTTCGCCTGCATTTGATGCTATATCACTTATATCGCAAGTGTTTGAAGCTAAATCATTTGTTTCGCATGGATTTGAAGCTAAACCTTCTACATCGCATTGATTTGAAGCTAAATCATGTGTTTCGCTTGGATTTGAAGCTGTTCCTTCTACATCGCATTGATTTGCAGCTAAATCATGTGTTTCGCATGGACTTGAAGCTAACTCCGTCGTTTCGCCTGCATTTGATGCTATATCACTTATATCGCAAGTATCTCAAGCTAAATCATTTGTTTCGTATAGATTTGAAGATTAACCTTCTACATCGCATTGATTTGAAGCTAAATCATGTATTTTGCATGGATTTGTAGATAACCCGGTCGTTTCGCCTACATTTGATGCTATATCACTTATACCGCAAGTATCTGAAGCTAAATCATGTGTTTTGCATGGATTTTATGCTAACTCGTTTGTTTCCCCTGCATTTGAAGCTATATCAGTTACATCGAAAGTATCTGATGCTAAATCATTTGTTTCGAATGGATTTGAAGCTAAACCTTCTACATCGCATTGATTTGCAGCTAAATCATGTGTTTCGCATGGATTTGAAGCTAAACCTTTTACATCGCATTGATTTGCAGCTAAATCATGTGTTTTGCATGGTTTTGATGCTAACTCGTTTATTTCCACTGCATTTGAAGCTATATCAGTTATATCGCAATTATCTGATGCTAAATCATTTGTTTCGCATGGATTTGAAGCTAAACCTTCTACATCGCATTGATTTGCAGCTAAATCATGTGTTTCGCATGGATTTGAAGCTAAGCCTTCTACTTCGTATCGATTTGAAGTTAAATGATATGTATCGCATGGATTTTGAAGCTTTCCCGTTTGATTCGTCTGCATTTCCTGCTATATCACATATATCCCAAGTGTTTGTAGGTAAATCATTTGTTTCGCATGGATTTGAGGCTAAACATTCTACATCGCATTGATTTGAAGCTAAATAATGTGTTTCGTTTGGATTTGAAGATACACCTTCTTCATCGCTTTGATTTGAAGCTAAATCATGTGTTTTGCATGGAATTGATGCTAACTCGTTTGTTTCCCTGCATTTGAAGCTATTTCTGTTATATCGAAAGTATCTGATGCTAAATCATTTGTTTCGCATGGATTTGAAGCTGAGCCTTCTACTTCGTATCGATTTGAAGTTAAATGATATGTATCGCATGGATTTTGAAGCTTCCCCGTTTGATTCGTCTGCATTTCCTGCTATATCACTTATATCCCAAGTGTTTGTAGGTAAATCATTTGTTTCGCAAGGATTTGTGGCTAATCCTTCTACATCGCATTGATTTGAAGCTAAATCATGTGTTTCGTTTGGATTTGAAGGTATACCTTCTACATCGCATCGATTTGCAGCTAAATAATGTGCTTCGCATGGATCTGAAGCTAACTCGTTTGTTTCGTCTGCATTTGAAGCTATTTCGGTTATATCGCAAGTATCTGATGCTAAATCATTTGTCTCGCATGGATTTGAAGCTAAACCTTCTACATCGCATTGATTTGGAGCTAAATCATGTGTTGCGCTTGGATTTGAACCTATACCTTCTACATCGCTTTGATTTGAAGCTAAATCATGTGTTTCGCATGGATTTGAAGCTAACTCGTTCGTTTCGCCTGCATTTGATGCTATATCACTTATATCGCAAGTGTTTGAAGCTAAATCATTTGTTTCGCATGGGTTTGAAGCTAAACCTTCTACATCGCATTGATTTGAAGCTAAATCATGTGTTTCGCTTGGATTTGAAGCTGTATCTTCTACATCGCATTGATTTGCAGCTAAATCATGTGTTTCGCATGGACTTGAAGCTAACTCGGTCGTTTCGCCTGCATTTGATGCTATATCAATTATATCGCAAGTATCTGTAGCTAAATCATTTGTGTCGCATGGATTTGAAGCTGAACTTTCTACATCGCATTGATTTGAAGCTAAATCATGTGATTCGCTTGGATTGGAAGCTATCTCGTTAGTTTCGTCTGCATTTGAAGCTATATCACTTATATCGCTAGTATCTGAAGCTAAATCACTTTTTCCCATGGATTTGAAGCTAAACTTTCTACATCGCATTGATTTGAAGCTAAATCATGTGATTCGCTTGGACTGGAAGATAACTCGTTTATTTCGTCTGCATTTGAAGTTGTATCAATTATATCGCAAGTATCTGAAGCTAAATCATTTGTTTCGCATGGATTTGAAGCTAAACCTTCTACATCGCATTGATTTGAAGCTAAATCATGTGTTTCGCTTGGATTTGAAGCTATACCTTCTACATCGCATTGATTTGCAGCTAAATCATGTGTTTCGCATGGATTTGAAGCTAACTCGATCGTTTCGCCTGCATTTGATGCTATATCACTTATATAGCAAGTATCTGAAGCTAAATCATTTGTTTCGTATAGATTTGAAGATTAACCTTCTACATCGCATTGATTTGAAGCTAAATCATGTATTTTGCATGGATTTGAAGATAACTCGGTCGTTTCGCCTGCATTTGATGCTATATCACTTAAACCGCAAGTATCTGAAGCTAAATCATGTGTTTTGCATGGATTTTATGCTAACTCGTTTGTTTCCCCTGCATTTGCAGCTATATCAGTTACATCGAAAGTATCTGATGCTAAATCATTTGTTTCGAATGGATTTGAAGCTAAACCTTCTACATCGCATTGATTTGCAGCTAAATCATGTGTTTCGCATGGATTTGAAGCTAAACCTTTTACATCGCATTGATTTGCAGCTAAATCATGTGTTTTGCATGGTTTTGATGCTAACTCGTTTGTTTCCACTGCATTTGAAGCTATATCAGTTATATCGCAAGTATCTGATGCTAAATCATTTATTTCGCATGGATTTGAAGCTAAACCTTCTACATCGCATTGATTTGAAGCTAAATCATGTGTTTTGCATGGATTGATGCTAACTCGTTCGTTCCCCCTGCATTTGAAATTATATCAGTTATATCGCAAGTATCTGATGCAAAATCATTTGTTTCGCATGGATTTGAAGCTAATCCTTCTACTTCGCATGGATTTAAAGCTAAATCATTTGTTTCGCATGGATTTGAAGCTAAACCCTCTACATCGCATTGATTTGCAGCTAAATCATGTATTTCGCATGGATTTGAAGCTGACTCGTTAGTTTCGCGTGCATTTGAAGCAATATGAATGAATCGCAAGTATCTGAACCTAAATCACTTGATCGCATGGATTTGAAGCTAAGCCTTCTACTTCGCATGGATTTAAAGCTAAATGATGTCTATCGCATGGATTTTGAAGCTAACTCGTTTGATTCGTCTGCATTTGAAGCTATATCAGTTATATCGCAATTATCTGATGCTAAATCATTTGTTTCGCATGGTTTGAAGCTAAACCTTCTACATCGCATTGATTTGAAGCTAAATCATGTGTTTTGCATGGATTTTATGCTAACTCGTTTGTTTCCCCTGCATTTGAAGCTATATCAGTTACATCGCAAGTATCTGATGCTAAATCATTTGTTTCGCATGGATTTGAAGCTAAACCTTCTACATCGCATTGATTTGCAGCTAAATCATGTGTTTCGCATGGATTTGAAGCTAAAACTTCTAAATCGCAGTGATTTGAAGCTAAGTCATGTGATTCGCTTGGCTTTGAAGCTAACTCGTTTGTTTCGTCTGCATTTGAAGCTATATCACTTACATCCCAAGTATTTGAAGCTAAATCATGTGTTTCGCAGGGATTTGTAGCTAACTCGCTAGTTTCGCCTGCATTTGAAGCAATAGCAATGTATCGCAAGTATCTGAACCTAAATCATTTGTTTCGCATGGATTTGAAGCTAACTCGCTAGTTTCGCCTGCATTTGAAGCAATATCAATGTATCGCAAGTATCTGAAGCTAAGTCATTTGTTTCGCATGGATTTGAAGCAAAGCCTTCTACTTCGCATTGATTTGAAGCTAAATCGTGTGTATCACATGGATTTTGAAGGTAACTCGTTTGATTCATTTGAATTTGAAGCTATATCACTTATATGGCTAGTGTTTGCTGCTATATTAATTTTTTTCGCATGAATTTGAAGCTAAACCTTCTACATCGTATTGATTTGAAGCTAAATCATGTGTTTCGCTTGGGTTTGAAGCTAAACCTTCTACATCGCATGGATTTGAAGCTAACTCGTTTGATTCGTCTGCATTTGAAGCTATATCACTTATACCCCAAGTGTTTGAATCTAAATCATTTGTGTCGCATGGATTTTTTGCTAATCCTTCTACATAGCATTGATTTGGAGCTTAATCATGTGTATCACATGGATTTTGAAGCTAACTCGTTTGATTCGTCTGCATTTGAAGCAATATCACTTACATCGCAAGTATCTGAAGCTAAATCATTTGGGTCTCATGGATTTGAAGCTAAACCTTAAATGATGTGTATCACATGCATTTTGAATCTATCTCGTCTGTTTAGTCTGCATTTGAAGCTATATCACTTATATCGCAAGTATTTGAAGCTAAATAATTTGTATCCCATGGATACGATGCTAAACCTTGTCCATCGCATTGATTTGCAGCTGAATCATGTGTTTCGCTTGGACTGGAAGATAACTCGTTTATTTCGTCTGCATTTGAAGTTGTATCAATTATATCGCAAGTATCTGAAGCTAAATCATTTGTTTCGCATGGATTTGAAGCTAAACCTTCTACATCGCATTGATTTGAAGCTAAATCATGTGTTTCGCTTGGATTTGAAGCTATACCTTCTACATCGCATTGATTTGAAGCTAAATCATGTGTTTCGCATGGACTTGAAGCTAACTCGGTCGTTTCGCCTGCATTTGATGCTATATCACTTATATCGCAAGTGTTTGAAGCTAAATCATTTGTTTCGCATGGATTTGAAGCTAAACCTTCTACATCGCATTGATTTGAAGCTAAATCATGTGTTTCGCTTGGATTTGAAGCTGTTCCTTCTACATCGCATTGATTTGCAGCTAAATCATGTGTTTCGCATGGACTTGAAGCTAACTCCGTCGTTTCGCCTGCATTTGATGCTATATCACTTATATCGCAAGTATCTCAAGCTAAATCATTTGTTTCGTATAGATTTGAAGATTAACCTTCTACATCGCATTGATTTGAAGCTAAATCATGTATTTTGCATGGATTTGAAGATAACCCGGTCGTTTCGCCTACATTTGATGCTATATCACTTATACCGCAAGTATCTGAAGCTAAATCATGTGTTTTGCATGGATTTTATGCTAACTCGTTTGTTTCCCCTGCATTTGAAGCTATATCAGTTACATCGAAAGTATCTGATGCTAAATCATTTGTTTCGAATGGATTTGAAGCTAAACCTTCTACATCGCATTGATTTGCAGCTAAATCATGTGTTTCGCATGGATTTGAAGCTAAACCTTTTACATCGCATTGATTTGCAGCTAAATCATGTGTTTTGCATGGTTTTGATGCTAACTCGTTTATTTCCACTGCATTTGAAGCTATATCAGTTATATCGCAATTATCTGATGCTAAATCATTTGTTTCGCATGGATTTGAAGCTAAACCTTCTACATCGCATTGATTTGCAGCTAAATCATGTGTTTCGCATGGATTTGAAGCTAAGCCTTCTACTTCGTATCGATTTGAAGTTAAATGATATGTATCGCATGGATTTTGAAGCTTTCCCGTTTGATTCGTCTGCATTTCCTGCTATATCACATATATCCCAAGTGTTTGTAGGTAAATCATTTGTTTCGCATGGATTTGAGGCTAAACATTCTACATCGCATTGATTTGAAGCTAAATAATGTGTTTCGTTTGGATTTGAAGATACACCTTCTTCATCGCTTTGATTTGAAGCTAAATCATGTGTTTTGCATGGAATTGATGCTAACTCGTTTGTTTCCCCTGCATTTGAAGCTATTTCTGTTATATCGAAAGTATCTGATGCTAAATCATTTGTTTCGCATGGATTTGAAGCTGAGCCTTCTACTTCGTATCGATTTGAAGTTAAATGATATGTATCGCATGGATTTTGAAGCTTCCCCGTTTGATTCGTCTGCATTTCCTGCTATATCACTTATATCCCAAGTGTTTGTAGGTAAATCATTTGTTTCGCAAGGATTTGTGGCTAATCCTTCTACATCGCATTGATTTGAAGCTAAATCATGTGTTTCGTTTGGATTTGAAGGTATACCTTCTACATCGCATCGATTTGCAGCTAAATAATGTGCTTCGCATGGATCTGAAGCTAACTCGTTTGTTTCGTCTGCATTTGAAGCTATTTCGGTTATATCGCAAGTATCTGATGCTAAATCATTTGTCTCGCATGGATTTGAAGCTAAACCTTCTACATCGCATTGATTTGGAGCTAAATCATGTGTTGCGCTTGGATTTGAACCTATACCTTCTACATCGCTTTGATTTGAAGCTAAATCATGTGTTTCGCATGGATTTGAAGCTAACTCGTTCGTTTCGCCTGCATTTGATGCTATATCACTTATATCGCAAGTGTTTGAAGCTAAATCATTTGTTTCGCATGGGTTTGAAGCTAAACCTTCTACATCGCATTGATTTGAAGCTAAATCATGTGTTTCGCTTGGATTTGAAGCTGTATCTTCTACATCGCATTGATTTGCAGCTAAATCATGTGTTTCGCATGGACTTGAAGCTAACTCGGTCGTTTCGCCTGCATTTGATGCTATATCACTTATATAGCAAGTATCTGAAGCTAAATCATTTGTTTCGTATAGATTTGAAGATTAACCTTCTACATCGCATTGATTTGAAGCTAAATCATGTATTTTGCATGGATTTGAAGATAACTCGGTCGTTTCGCCTGCATTTGATGCTATATCACTTAAACCGCAAGTATCTGAAGCTAAATCATGTGTTTTGCATGGATTTTATGCTAACTCGTTTGTTTCCCCTGCATTTGCAGCTATATCAGTTACATCGAAAGTATCTGATGCTAAATCATTTGTTTCGAATGGATTTGAAGCTAAACCTTCTACATCGCATTGATTTGCAGCTAAATCATGTGTTTCGCATGGATTTGAAGCTAAACCTTTTACATCGCATTGATTTGCAGCTAAATCATGTGTTTTGCATGGTTTTGATGCTAACTCGTTTGTTTCCACTGCATTTGAAGCTATATCAGTTATATCGCAAGTATCTGATGCTAAATCATTTATTTCGCATGGATTTGAAGCTAAACCTTCTACATCGCATTGATTTGAAGCTAAATCATGTGTTTTGCATGGATTTGATGCTAACTCGTTCGTTCCCCCTGCATTTGAAATTATATCAGTTATATCGCAAGTATCTGATGCAAAATCATTTGTTTCGCATGGATTTGAAGCTAATCCTTCTACTTCGCATGGATTTAAAGCTAAATCATTTGTTTCGCATGGATTTGAAGCTAAACCCTCTACATCGCATTGATTTGCAGCTAAATCATGTATTTCGCATGGATTTGAAGCTGACTCGTTAGTTTCGCGTGCATTTGAAGCAATATGAATGAATCGCAAGTATCTGAACCTAAATCACTTGATCGCATGGATTTGAAGCTAAGCCTTCTACTTCGCATGGATTTAAAGCTAAATGATGTCTATCGCATGGATTTTGAAGCTAACTCGTTTGATTCGTCTGCATTTGAAGCTATATCAGTTATATCGCAATTATCTGATGCTAAATCATTTGTTTCGCATGGTTTGAAGCTAAACCTTCTACATCGCATTGATTTGAAGCTAAATCATGTGTTTTGCATGGATTTTATGCTAACTCGTTTGTTTCCCCTGCATTTGAAGCTATATCAGTTACATCGCAAGTATCTGATGCTAAATCATTTGTTTCGCATGGATTTGAAGCTAAACCTTCTACATCGCATTGATTTGCAGCTAAATCATGTGTTTCGCATGGATTTGAAGCTAAAACTTCTAAATCGCAGTGATTTGAAGCTAAGTCATGTGATTCGCTTGGCTTTGAAGCTAACTCGTTTGTTTCGTCTGCATTTGAAGCTATATCACTTACATCCCAAGTATTTGAAGCTAAATCATGTGTTTCGCAGGGATTTGTAGCTAACTCGCTAGTTTCGCCTGCATTCGAAGCAATAGCAATGTATCGCAAGTATCTGAACCTAAATCATTTGTTTCGCATGGATTTGAAGCTAACTCGCTAGTTTCGCCTGCATTTGAAGCAATATCAATGTATCGCAAGTATCTGAAGCTAAGTCATTTGTTTCGCATGGATTTGAAGCAAAGCCTTCTACTTCGCATTGATTTGAAGCTAAATCGTGTGTATCACATGGATTTTGAAGGTAACTCGTTTGATTCATTTGAATTTGAAGCTATATCACTTATATGGCTAGTGTTTGCTGCTATATTAATTTTTTTCGCATGAATTTGAAGCTAAACCTTCTACATCGTATTGATTTGAAGCTAAATCATGTGTTTCGCTTGGGTTTGAAGCTAAACCTTCTACATCGCATGGATTTGAAGCTAACTCGTTTGATTCGTCTGCATTTGAAGCTATATCACTTATACCCCAAGTGTTTGAATCTAAATCATTTGTGTCGCATGGATTTTTTGCTAATCCTTCTACATAGCATTGATTTGGAGCTTAATCATGTGTATCACATGGATTTTGAAGCTAACTCGTTTGATTCGTCTGCATTTGAAGCAATATCACTTACATCGCAAGTATCTGAAGCTAAATCATTTGGGTCTCATGGATTTGAAGCTAAACCTTAAATGATGTGTATCACATGCATTTTGAATCTATCTCGTCTGTTTAGTCTGCATTTGAAGCTATATCACTTATATCGCAAGTGTTTGAAGCTAAATCATTTGTTTCGCATGGATTTGAAGCTAAACCTTCTACATCGCATTGATTTGAAGCTAAATCATGTGTTTCGCTTGGATTTGAAGCTGTTCCTTCTACATCGCATTGATTTGCAGCTAAATCATGTGTTTCGCATGGACTTGAAGCTAACTCCGTCGTTTCGCCTGCATTTGATGCTATATCACTTATATCGCAAGTATCTCAAGCTAAATCATTTGTTTCGTATAGATTTGAAGATTAACCTTCTACATCGCATTGATTTGAAGCTAAATCATGTATTTTGCATGGATTTGAAGATAACCCGGTCGTTTCGCCTACATTTGATGCTATATCACTTATACCGCAAGTATCTGAAGCTAAATCATGTGTTTTGCATGGATTTTATGCTAACTCGTTTGTTTCCCCTGCATTTGAAGCTATATCAGTTACATCGAAAGTATCTGATGCTAAATCATTTGTTTCGAATGGATTTGAAGCTAAACCTTCTACATCGCATTGATTTGCAGCTAAATCATGTGTTTCGCATGGATTTGAAGCTAAACCTTTTACATCGCATTGATTTGCAGCTAAATCATGTGTTTTGCATGGTTTTGATGCTAACTCGTTTATTTCCACTGCATTTGAAGCTATATCAGTTATATCGCAATTATCTGATGCTAAATCATTTGTTTCGCATGGATTTGAAGCTAAACCTTCTACATCGCATTGATTTGCAGCTAAATCATGTGTTTCGCATGGATTTGAAGCTAAGCCTTCTACTTCGTATCGATTTGAAGTTAAATGATATGTATCGCATGGATTTTGAAGCTTTCCCGTTTGATTCGTCTGCATTTCCTGCTATATCACATATATCCCAAGTGTTTGTAGGTAAATCATTTGTTTCGCATGGATTTGAGGCTAAACATTCTACATCGCATTGATTTGAAGCTAAATAATGTGTTTCGATTGGATTTGAAGATACACCTTCTTCATCGCTTTGATTTGAAGCTAAATCATGTGTTTTGCATGGAATTGATGCTAACTCGTTTGTTTCCCCTGCATTTGAAGCTATTTCTGTTATATCGAAAGTATCTGATGCTAAATCATTTGTTTCGCATGGATTTGAAGCTGAGCCTTCTACTTCGTATCGATTTGAAGTTAAATGATATGTATCGCATGGATTTTGAAGCTTCCCCGTTTGATTCGTCTGCATTTCCTGCTATATCACTTATATCCCAAGTGTTTGTAGGTAAATCATTTGTTTCGCAAGGATTTGTGGCTAATCCTTCTACATCGCATTGATTTGAAGCTAAATCATGTGTTTCGTTTGGATTTGAAGGTATACCTTCTACATCGCATCGATTTGCAGCTAAATAATGTGCTTCGCATGGATCTGAAGCTAACTCGTTTGTTTCGTCTGCATTTGAAGCTATTTCGGTTATATCGCAAGTATCTGATGCTAAATCATTTGTCTCGCATGGATTTGAAGCTAAACCTTCTACATCGCATTGATTTGGAGCTAAATCATGTGTTGCGCTTGGATTTGAACCTATACCTTCTACATCGCTTTGATTTGAAGCTAAATCATGTGTTTCGCATGGATTTGAAGCTAACTCGTTCGTTTCGCCTGCATTTGATGCTATATCACTTATATCGCAAGTGTTTGAAGCTAAATCATTTGTTTCGCATGGGTTTGAAGCTAAACCTTCTACATCGCATTGATTTGAAGCTAAATCATGTGTTTCGCTTGGATTTGAAGCTGTATCTTCTACATCGCATTGATTTGCAGCTAAATCATGTGTTTCGCATGGACTTGAAGCTAACTCGGTCGTTTCGCCTGCATTTGATGCTATATCAATTATATCGCAAGTATCTGTAGCTAAATCATTTGTGTCGCATGGATTTGAAGCTGAACTTTCTACATCGCATTGATTTGAAGCTAAATCATGTGATTCGCTTGGATTGGAAGCTATCTCGTTAGTTTCGTCTGCATTTGAAGCTATATCACTTATATCGCTAGTATCTGAAGCTAAATCACTTTTTCCCATGGATTTGAAGCTAAACTTTCTACATCGCATTGATTTGAAGCTAAATCATGTGATTCGCTTGGACTGGAAGATAACTCGTTTATTTCGTCTGCATTTGAAGTTGTATCAATTATATCGCAAGTATCTGAAGCTAAATCATTTGTTTCGCATGGATTTGAAGCTAAACCTTCTACATCGCATTGATTTGGAGCTAAATCATGTGTTGCGCTTGGATTTGAACCTATACCTTCTACATCGCTTTGATTTGAAGCTAAATCATGTGTTTCGCATGGATTTGAAGCTAACTCGTTCGTTTCGCCTGCATTTGATGCTATATCACTTATATCGCAAGTGTTTGAAGCTAAATCATTTGTTTCGCATGGGTTTGAAGCTAAACCTTCTACATCGCATTGATTTGAAGCTAAATCATGTGTTTCGCTTGGATTTGAAGCTGTATCTTCTACATCGCATTGATTTGCAGCTAAATCATGTGTTTCGCATGGACTTGAAGCTAACTCGGTCGTTTCGCCTGCATTTGATGCTATATCAATTATATCGCAAGTATCTGTAGCTAAATCATTTGTGTCGCATGGATTTGAAGCTGAACTTTCTACATCGCATTGATTTGAAGCTAAATCATGTGATTCGCTTGGATTGGAAGCTATCTCGTTAGTTTCGTCTGCATTTGAAGCTATATCACTTATATCGCTAGTATCTGAAGCTAAATCACTTTTTCCCATGGATTTGAAGCTAAACTTTCTACATCGCATTGATTTGAAGCTAAATCATGTGATTCGCTTGGACTGGAAGATAACTCGTTTATTTCGTCTGCATTTGAAGTTGTATCAATTATATCGCAAGTATCTGAAGCTAAATCATTTGTTTCGCATGGATTTGAAGCTAAACCTTCTACATCGCATTGATTTGAAGCTAAATCATGTGTTTCGCTTGGATTTGAAGCTATACCTTCTACATCGCATTGATTTGCAGCTAAATCATGTGTTTCGCATGGATTTGAAGCTAACTCGATCGTTTCGCCTGCATTTGATGCTATATCACTTATATAGCAAGTATCTGAAGCTAAATCATTTGTTTCGTATAGATTTGAAGATTAACCTTCTACATCGCATTGATTTGAAGCTAAATCATGTATTTTGCATGGATTTGAAGATAACTCGGTCGTTTCGCCTGCATTTGATGCTATATCACTTAAACCGCAAGTATCTGAAGCTAAATCATGTGTTTTGCATGGATTTTATGCTAACTCGTTTGTTTCCCCTGCATTTGCAGCTATATCAGTTACATCGAAAGTATCTGATGCTAAATCATTTGTTTCGAATGGATTTGAAGCTAAACCTTCTACATCGCATTGATTTGCAGCTAAATCATGTGTTTCGCATGGATTTGAAGCTAAACCTTTTACATCGCATTGATTTGCAGCTAAATCATGTGTTTTGCATGGTTTTGATGCTAACTCGTTTGTTTCCACTGCATTTGAAGCTATATCAGTTATATCGCAAGTATCTGATGCTAAATCATTTATTTCGCATGGATTTGAAGCTAAACCTTCTACATCGCATTGATTTGAAGCTAAATCATGTGTTTTGCATGGATTTGATGCTAACTCGTTCGTTCCCCCTGCATTTGAAATTATATCAGTTATATCGCAAGTATCTGATGCAAAATCATTTGTTTCGCATGGATTTGAAGCTAATCCTTCTACTTCGCATGGATTTAAAGCTAAATCATTTGTTTCGCATGGATTTGAAGCTAAACCCTCTACATCGCATTGATTTGCAGCTAAATCATGTATTTCGCATGGATTTGAAGCTGACTCGTTAGTTTCGCGTGCATTTGAAGCAATATGAATGAATCGCAAGTATCTGAACCTAAATCACTTGATCGCATGGATTTGAAGCTAAGCCTTCTACTTCGCATGGATTTAAAGCTAAATGATGTCTATCGCATGGATTTTGAAGCTAACTCGTTTGATTCGTCTGCATTTGAAGCTATATCAGTTATATCGCAATTATCT
Organism: Megalopta genalis; assembly: GCF_051020955.1. NCBI lineage: Eukaryota > Metazoa > Arthropoda > Insecta > Hymenoptera > Halictidae > Megalopta > Megalopta genalis. The sequence continues at coordinate 1,294 of NW_027477363.1, read as the reverse complement.
GATGCTAAATCATTTGTTTCGCATGGTTTGAAGCTAAACCTTCTACATCGCATTGATTTGAAGCTAAATCATGTGTTTTGCATGGATTTTATGCTAACTCGTTTGTTTCCCCTGCATTTGAAGCTATATCAGTTACATCGCAAGTATCTGATGCTAAATCATTTGTTTCGCATGGATTTGAAGCTAAACCTTCTACATCGCATTGATTTGCAGCTAAATCATGTGTTTCGCATGGATTTGAAGCTAAAACTTCTAAATCGCAGTGATTTGAAGCTAAGTCATGTGATTCGCTTGGCTTTGAAGCTAACTCGTTTGTTTCGTCTGCATTTGAAGCTATATCACTTACATCCCAAGTATTTGAAGCTAAATCATGTGTTTCGCAGGGATTTGTAGCTAACTCGCTAGTTTCGCCTGCATTCGAAGCAATAGCAATGTATCGCAAGTATCTGAACCTAAATCATTTGTTTCGCATGGATTTGAAGCTAACTCGCTAGTTTCGCCTGCATTTGAAGCAATATCAATGTATCGCAAGTATCTGAAGCTAAGTCATTTGTTTCGCATGGATTTGAAGCAAAGCCTTCTACTTCGCATTGATTTGAAGCTAAATCGTGTGTATCACATGGATTTTGAAGGTAACTCGTTTGATTCATTTGAATTTGAAGCTATATCACTTATATGGCTAGTGTTTGCTGCTATATTAATTTTTTTCGCATGAATTTGAAGCTAAACCTTCTACATCGTATTGATTTGAAGCTAAATCATGTGTTTCGCTTGGGTTTGAAGCTAAACCTTCTACATCGCATGGATTTGAAGCTAACTCGTTTGATTCGTCTGCATTTGAAGCTATATCACTTATACCCCAAGTGTTTGAATCTAAATCATTTGTGTCGCATGGATTTTTTGCTAATCCTTCTACATAGCATTGATTTGGAGCTTAATCATGTGTATCACATGGATTTTGAAGCTAACTCGTTTGATTCGTCTGCATTTGAAGCAATATCACTTACATCGCAAGTATCTGAAGCTAAATCATTTGGGTCTCATGGATTTGAAGCTAAACCTTAAATGATGTGTATCACATGCATTTTGAATCTATCTCGTCTGTTTAGTCTGCATTTGAAGCTATATCACTTATATCGCAAGTATTTGAAGCTAAATAATTTGTATCCCATGGATACGATGCTAAACCTTGTCCATCGCATTGATTTGCAGCTGAATCATGTGTTTCGCTTGGACTGGAAGATAACTCGTTTATTTCGTCTGCATTTGAAGTTGTATCAATTATATCGCAAGT